>NW_010292274.1:0-10506 GCF_000700745.2 Antrostomus carolinensis | reverse complement strand
AACAAGGGAAATATTCTTTCCATTCTATTTTCCTTCCAGTTCAATATCGCCTGTGCCACAAGCTTCTGCTCAGAATCTGTACCATTGCTCATTATATTTGTGCAACAACTGTTATCTTGGTAGACAGAGAAAACCACCCACAAGACAGCTGAAATACCTACAGAAGCAACATGGATGCCATGTCAGATTCTATAGCACAGCTTTTGCTGTCTAGCAAGCAGACATCTATCTACATGTAAACTTGTCATCCAGGGCTTTTTTAATGTACAGGAGAAAGAAAGAAGTACCTGTGAGAACACTCTTGTGCTGTGAGATCACTCATTTCTCCCCACGTGACTTGAAGAACCCTAACAACTCAGCTTGGATGGAAACATGCCTGCAGCTGGGCACAATGAATCCCACCCACAAAACCTTGGACAAATCATGTCCTTTCTTACTTGGACTAATAAAGAAGATAAACGTCATTATTTCACACCGATTCTCAAAAGGTACAATACTAAAAACTAACTACAGGAGTACAACAACTTGATGATAGTATGACAAGTCTTTGGCTTTTGTAAATGTCACTGCTGCTGAGGATATAGTTATGTTAAATCTCAGCCTTCAAAAGTAATCCTTCAGGGTTCACTTATGAACAGCACAGGTAAATGCATGGAAAAAGCTTTTATGGGTCAAACCCAAAGTATTTAAAAGCATTAAAGTAATTATTTCCCTGAAATATCCACACATGAAACACATACAGCAACCAATGGAATAATCTCTAGCAATTAGTAATTAAAAAAGGAGGGACTGAGACACCTTTTTAAGGGAACTACCCATTAAGGAAGTCTGCCTGTGCCCTTCTCTAGCATGGCCAATCACTATTTAAAGTTTCAGACTCTCGTGTGTCATTTCAATGTAAGTTGAACCACTAACTTTGTTATTCATATCTACATTTATGTTGTTGCAGTACTCCAAGAGCCCAGTCAGAATCAGGATCTCCCTTGTGCTGTTGCTAACCACATGCACAAGAGAATACAGTCCTACTCTAAGATGCTCAAATCTAAAACAACACAGGGCAGTGAAAGGAAAACAGCAGCATGCAAGGAAAATTAACAGTCCTCATGTCAATAATACAGCAGAATGATTCACATCTAAGCACAAGTACCAGTTGTTTGCTTATCCTTTCAATTAAATGTCCCTCAAAGAAATCTCCTACGGTGATAAAAATCAATGCAAAATACATTACTCCACACCCCAGGAAAGTAGAGGAAGAGTTTAATGAAACATTTGCACTCATATTGCTACACTCTGCCTTCTGCTAGACCCACACACTGGAATTGATTAATTTATACAGGTCTAATAGTAGGCAGGAAGATTTCTCCCACTCCAGCTTTATAAAGACATTCCTAAACTCATCAGAATGCATTACCATATTCTGTAGTTTGCTGCTTGCAAAATTTGTCATGAATAATAAAATAAGTGATCCATGACAAATTTGCCCTTCTATTGGTAAACTCCCACTGACTCAGGCTGCCTCTTTTCACTGTTTAAGAGCAAGTCATGAACACAGACTATCTGACTCGTGTGGTCGGTTGACCTCAATGAACTAAAAGACAACTGTTCATAGGAAGGGACAGCTGCATGAATGAGGGCTTGATGCCTCAGGCTTTCAGTCATCAATGCCAACATAAAGTTCTTTCTTCTGCCTTTCATCCCTCTAGTATCTATTGAAGGCACCAAGGATATTTAACCCTGGCTTACTGTTTTCCAACAAGGTCCTTTGGGTATAAATTGCCAGCTGTCTCCTGGTATGTCCAGAGATGAAGTTGTCTTAGTCATTTTCTAAAATTCCTACTTTGCCAGTCTCAGCCTTCAGTGTGATGCTACAACACTTACCCCTTATCCATATACAAGGCGTTAAAAGTCAGTGTCTGTGAAAAAATTTAAAGGCTGAGAGTAACCTGTACATTGCAATAATTAACTGCCAGTTATTCACACTGATTCTAGATTGTGCAAGTCAACTTTTGGGTGTAGTATTCATCACAGGAGAACAGCAGGACCTAGGCACACTATAGACTACATCTCTGACTATTTGATAAATAGCATTGATTAGCAAGAATTCTTCCTATCTTAAAAACAGGAATAGTGCTTTTCAGACTGGTTGGTTTGGTCAGATTTTTCCAGTGAGTTTGCCACCATGCAACGTCTGTAGCTGGGCTTTAGACCACCAATATCCCACCACAGCTGCCCAAACCATCTCATTTTCTCTCTTTCATCCAGCAATTAGTATAGCTTTCTCTCCTTAGAACAGCCATTATTAAACAACATTTGGTGCTAGTATTTGCTTATTAACTCAGACTGTAACTTAATCAACAACATTCATTCCCAAATAGAAGAGGCTGTAAAGGGAAAAGCTAAGCGTATGTCTTTCCTTGCTATTGCCTGCTAAAGATTCCTGTTTTATGATATATTTAGATATGCAGTTTGATATGACTTATTGAACTTCAGTGCACTGAACTCATTTTACATTGTTAAGCAGACAGGGGACATATTTTCTCTCTGCTGGCCACTGATTAAGAAATAGAAATAGGGAAACAGGATGGCATAGCAAAGCAGACCATCTACAGGATGGCTTGTAATTAGAAATTACCTGAACCAGTCTGATTTCCAGTGGTGCTCAGTGTCCCACAGTTCCCACTGACATCAGTGTAGATTCTCAACAAGTCCTAAGACAGGCTGCTACTTTCAAAAGCTAAAAGAGCTTTCCAGTAGGACTGGAATCTAACTTTAGGTGACACTGATAAAGACCCTGGATCCATGTACTCAGTCTACAAATTGAAGAATCGATCCTGGAACATGATTATCCCTCTAGCATTGGTCACAAAGGAATAGTTTCTTTCCTCATTAAAGACTGAAGCAGGGCCTTCTTCATTTTGACTCCAGCACCCAATAACTTAACTAGGACAGCAGTGAAGTGACAGTTCTGGCCCAACATCTCCCTCTCTGAGAACAATTGTGTTAATCACCACTCTCCAAAACATTGAGGAGTTCAGTACTGGTGCCCACACCCACAGGTGCAATGCAACAAGCAATACTATCAGCAGATTGCCACCTGTAAATATAGGTGATCTTTGTACTTGCCTTTGTAGTTTTGACTTTATTTCCACTGCTGCAAGACCAACCTGAATAGTCTGGTAGTACTTTACAGTCCTCTCCATCCAAACAGGGGTTCATATGACACCACCACTTCTGTAGGACAATGGAAGCTAGAAAAAGAAACAGGAAAGAGAAACAGAATACAATCTTTTTTTGAATACTGTTGGTTTTAGTAGGGAGGTTATCTTTGTGGTGTTCAATTGTTTCAAGCATTGGAACAGGCTGCCCAGGGACATGGTGGAATCACCTTCCTTGGTGGTTTTTAAAAGTCGGGTAGACGAGGTGCTTCGGGACATGGTTTAGAGGTGGAATTGGTAGTGTTGGGTTTATGGTTGAACTTGGTGATCTTAAAGGTCTTTTCCAACCACTATGGTTCTGTGATTCTATTTGATTACAAAAGGCAGAAACCAACAATTATTGTTTTAGTAGCTTATCACACTGATAGTGTTTGAGCTAAAATTGTGGCTAAAAGACTCCACCAGCACACAAAAGGGTAAATGTTATATGCAAATGAGGAAGACAGGCAAACACTGCCAGAGACTGGCTCCAACATTTGAACCGACCTCTGGAAGTGCCTTTTCGTCTCCACTGACTACAAAGGTGATGTGCCTCCTTCATTTACATGCTTCAGTCAAGTATCTGCTATAAGGTGAAATGAAATTAAGGTTTCTTGTTTAACCCAGATATGCATATGCAAGACTGGACGAAGAAATGCCAGATTCTCCCTTCACTGGGTGAGAAAATAGAATTGCACAGAGATGTAAGCATGTGAGGAAAATAATGCAGATAAAAATGTGGAAACCACTGGAAAGCGCTAGATTATTAACTAAAAACCTACTTGCAATTACACTGCCAGTTTTGCAGTATGTTTTGGAAGACTGCAGTAGTACACCTTAACTATGCAAATTTATTAGTTTTCTACTCTTATGCCACTTTCAATTAATAAGATCACATTTGTTATTTTTACAAATGTAGTCATGACTTTATAACACTAGTTAGCAACAGATATACTTTCCCACAAACAGCTGCAAATATCTGCATGTGTTTCTCAGTTTTGCATTGTTCATGGGACTCAACAAATCCCAGAAAATTATCATGAAATATATCAGTTCACAATCTTACATAATCTTAATTGAATATGAAAATAAATTATGGCTTAAAATGTTGATTCAGTTAGTCTGCATCATGCTACTTTGTGAAAAAAATATTGAATTACATAGTTTAAAAGATACCACATCCAAAAGAGATTAACAAAAATAATTTAGTCTACTTCTTCTAAAACACCTTTTTTCCTTTAAATTTCAGATGGTCTTTCAGCCAAAATTTTCTTCTATCTTCATTGTGGCTCTTTGGCCCTACAGAAAATTCTTAAACAATTCTGTAGTCCCATTCACATTATTTCCAACCTGAGTTTTTCCTTCTCAAAAATTCTAGGACTAATAGAATTGCCTGGATAGAAGATGATTTGGCTAGTGATGATTTACTTAGAAGCATTTAATGCACTTAGCTACTCTACAGACAAAAGTTATTAATGTTTTATCTTCTTGGCAGTAGCTGTTAGACAAGCTGGAAGTACTTACTCAAGTATGTTTATTTCCATAAAGAAAATGGGCATAAACAAAATCTCATGACTACTTTAAATATAATTTAGTCATTGACAGAAGAACGGGTCGACCTTTGCTAAGCAAAATTTTCTATAGCAGCAGTCAAGTAGTACAGCTACAACTCAAGGTAGGGTATACAGGCTGTGTGTTACGTCCTCTCTGCATATTTAAATACTTTCATATGCTCTGTTTTTTTCCTGAGTTTAGTGGCTCAATTTATTTACAGCAACATTTCTTGAAGTATCAAATGGACCTGTGCTTTTGAAGCTAAAATAACCCCCAGGAAAATGAGGTGTGCATGTATACAGAAGAATCAGCTTTGCTTTTTATGTTTGCTTGTCAATAGCTTTCACAACTAAGTTCAAATACACAAATGAGAGAGTTTCTTGTTGGATGCATCCAAAATGCAATTATCTAATAAGTGTGCTATCATGGGCAAAGGATAAAGCATACCCTGACCCAAGCAGTTCTTGCCCTGTACTCTCATCCAGGCTATAACGTGTGATTTTACTGTGCTTGTAAAAATGCTGGGAAATTCTCAGTCTATAAAAAACATTGATTTTCACCTTCATATCCTTATTTTTAAATGAAGTACTTTGACTTCTGCTACTACCAATATTTAAAGTTTCCAAGGTGAAAGACGCTGTAGAAATGCAAAGCACTCTAAAAATGCTAGTCAGGCCCCACAACACAGTATTGCTGTACAAAATGGAAAAGAAGTGATTCATAGCAATCAAGGCACTTAAGAATTTCATTTTATGTATTTACAAGATTTAACCAGCTTTTACTTTCCTTTCTGCACCACTTCAACACCTTTTCCTTGGAAATCACCTGGATATCTATAATTTCTTCTGTAACACCAAAGTACTTGGTTTCCTCCTTAGCAAACATCATGAGAAAAAAAGTCACTTCTATGTGTAGATGTATGCCTGAATGTATTTATGCAAACATCCATTCTGACCTGGCTCAAATAGGGAGCCTTCCTGAAATTTTGGTGGCTGTGAATATTGGTACACGTCTTCACTACCTCTTTGAGCAGGGCTTAACTTTAACACACGGTGCTACTTCAATAAACTGCTGCTTTAAATCTGACCTTGTGTAAAATTCTTTAGCATCTGTCAACCTATTTCCAAATGTAAATATCCAGCTGGCCTATGACTGTATCCTAAAAAACATGATGATGAGCTCTACAAGTCTATTTCATGGCCTATATATACAAAAAGGCACAATGCCCAGTACTCATCAACAAGGAGCTCTGTTTGATGAACTAGGCTCTATCCCCACCCAAATTAACAAGCAAGCTGTCACTGAAACGCAGTGGGATGTAGGTCAGGAAACCTATATGCTGTAAGATTGAGAAGACTAAGGAAAAATACCCAACTAAATTAAAAACTTGTAAAATACTAAAACCAGATGTATAAATTTCAAATGAGAAAGGTTTATTTTAATTTGGTTACAATTTCCTGGGGAAAAAATCCAAATAAGTTATAGCAGAAAGCTGCTTAAATGTCAAGTTCAAGTCCAGAGCAGAATTGTAAATACAGTTTGTCCAGACTTTTCTAAAGTCCCAGCCCTTTGCAGTCTTCCACATTCTGTGAGAATCCATTTCTTGCAATAGTCTTAATTTCTCATAGAGCATCTACAGTCTATGACCAGTGATATGCTTGCCTGGCCTAAAGAAAAACTAGAATCCACTCTTGCTTTCCCGAGTTGTTAATGACAAACCAGAAATCAGACTTTCATTTTAAAATAGCAAGAAGCAGACTTCAGTAAAACCATCATGCAGACCTCAACAAAACCAGTTTTAATTATTTAATTATATAAACATCCATTCTATTTGAGGTAGGAACTACAGGTACCCACCACCATGTGCATGTCATGCATGATCAACAGCATAGCAATAATTGCTGTCCTAATGTAAAAACTAGTACTGGATAAGGTCTGAAGTTCAAAGAAAATACTACTACAAGACAATTGGTCTATAAAATCTTTTATTTTGGTTAGAAAAGTAACTCTCTGCTTTGGGCACGTCCTCAGGGCAAGTTCAGGGCAAAATATAGGTGAATTAAACAGCCCTGCATTCAGTAAAAAGGTGCTGGAAGAGAAAATGAAGTGTCTGTATCAGACTGAAATATGCTAATTCAAGACATCACAAACTGTTTCTGGCTTCCATAGCGTAGAAGCCTACTGAAGGATATGTACAGAGTGGGAGAAAACACATCTAATCCTGAGGCAAAGGAAAGATAGTTATAGTTTCTGCACTACAGCAACTGAATAACACTGACAGTAGTCCCATATGCTTGCAAAAATAAGTGAAGCACGTTAAAGCATTACCCTAAGGGGTGAGGGGGAATCAAAGGCTTCCACTTCAGAAATCAAAATCTTATATCCATAATATTTTGTCATATTTAATTTCAACTATACTTGAAGAAAAAACATCTACTAAATTCTTTCAGCAACTATTTGCATTGACAAACTGAATTAAGCTTCTATGGTATTGTGCATTTATACCTCTCTATCATGGAAAGACAGTGTCACCTTTGCAATCCTTAAGCGACTTTAAAACAATGCCTGACTTTTCTTATCTGTTGTATGTGAAAGTGTTTCTGCTGTTTGATGTGTCTGATTTGAAAAGAAAGCTACTTAACAAATTGCACAAAGTTGATTGTGAATTTCAAGACATGAAAAGATTAAGCATCTAAAAAAAAAAATCTACTTTCTTAAATAAGCGGTTCTCAAAACAGATAATAGATTAAAAAAATCAGACGTTGCCTGTATTTAGAGTTTTATAATTAAAACTAAATATCTCTGAATGTTAGGTTAAAAATTGGATTTCAAAGCCTTTGTTTTATATTTAACTTCTAAATATATTTTATATTTAACTTCTAACGGTTGCAGTGTTGTGTGAAAAAGAATGAAAACAGAAGGGTCTTGCTTATGAATTAATTAACTGGGGGATCTGGTAGTTTTTAGGCTTTTTCTAAAGTAAAAAAAAAAATAAATAATAAAAAAATCTGTCTTGGAGTAACTATTTACTAAGTTAAGAGCAAGAGCAGCAGCCTCTCCACGGAATAGACTCAGCTGGTAGGAAAAGGAAGGAGGTTAACCCACAATTTCTGAACTGCTGATAAACCAGAAAGGAAAATGGTGGGGGTGAGGTGCAAAGTGAATCTCAGGGAGGCAAGTTTTATGTCGCCTTAGAATGCCTTGTCAACATTACAATCAAGGTAAAATTTTAGCTTTAGTGTCTATAATAAAGTTAATTTTGAATAAGTTACACTGCTAAAAGCGTAAGGATGGCAACATTGAGCTTTTGTGAAGATTTCAACATCTATCCAGGAAGGTGATGGACTAAAGCAACTGTATCACATTTCTCCTTCATCAGGTAGGTGACCTAGTGACCTAGCTCGGTCACTGTGTCCAGTGCAGGAGTATGCTTGCTCTGCTCTCCAAACTAATGCATTTTGGGTTAAAATACATGAAAATGAATAAACATGGGGCATCATTATAGCACTGATGTCCAGCATATGAGACCATCAGGCACATAAAATGGTAAAATATCCATCTAGAGAACAGCTCTCAAAATCAGATGTCCCAGCACTATCTGTATGCCCAGTCTTAGGGCTGCATTTATTCAGTGACTTTTTAGCCAAGCTAAGTTTAAAGACAACTGGAAGGGTTAACATCAAAAGCTTGAATTTCTTGGCTTATGCTGTTTTCAGACTAGTTTTAAAGGAGAATTATTCTGCGAAAAAATTAAGAAGTTTTATTGGCACAGACATGAAATGGACGAGTACATATATTAAGAGGATTAATTACACTCAGATTTATGCAGAGACTCATTATCATCAATGCACAGAGATGTTTCCAAAATTAACAAAAGGAAGGATTATGCTTTTGAGGCAGTAGGAAGTCAAACAATGAAGGAGACTAAACTTCTCAAACAATCTTAATGAACCACAGTGAGTGGGAGACTGCTTACCTTCCACACACGAGGGCTGAGCCCTTGTTGTACCAGCCACCTGCCCTGGGAAGCAGGAGCACTTGACTGTTTGCGATCGTTCCTCAATCCGGTTCTTATTGCAGCAACGATGCACTGCCACAACTTCACATGTCCCTTGCTTGACTTGGTGCTGGCCTAATAATTGCAGAGATAAGTGATGGAGAGCAAAACAAAACATCAATCTATAAAGAAAAAACCAGTTCGTACAGTCCTACAAGATACTGAATCTCACAATCACCAGTTTAAGTCCCAGGAAGATGAAGGGGCAAACAACCTTGTAGAATCTGGCTTATTCCCTGAGTTTATCCTACTCTTACTAATAAAGATTAGTTCATCATAACAAGTCAATTTTTCAGTCTTCCCTGTTCCTCACAAAGCCACAGGGAGAAAAGGAGATTGGAGCAGTCCATTAGATGGATTAGACAGGAAGACATGCAGAGACAGAGCACACTCCTCCTTCCTTTGGCTTTCTTTCTTGCATTGGGTTTTAGATTTAATTCTTTCCCTTCGTAAATGGACACAATGGACAGGATAATATTTAATGCAAAGGAGACTTATAAATAATAGGAAAGCTTCTAACATAACATGTAAGCACTGCTTGCTATGCCTGTCATTGCAAGCAGGATAAGAGCAAGGTAAGATGAAAAGCTGTGATAGATGGTCAAGTTCTGCCAAAAAAAAAAAAAAAAGGAGGCAAAAACCCCAAATTATATTAATTTCTTGAGTTCCCTCCAGTCTATTTTGAAGAAACACTGATAAACAGTGTGATAAACATTCTATCCTATTGCCTTCCTCACAAGTGCCTTTCCACACCATTCACTATCCCCAGTTTCTCCAAGTTTTTCCCTTCCTTTCTTTTCCTTGCTCCTGCCTTCACATCCTAGCTCCACTGCTCCTTGCACCAGACCATTTTCCTCCACTGTCAGACTTACTCTCTGCCCTGCCTAAAACCCTTTCTCAGAAACTCCCCTTCACAAAACCCCTCTCCTGTTTGTGCAAGTCATTTCCATGTCCTCACTTTCCTGAACAGCCTTCAAGTGCTTCATCTTGCATGTGTCTCTTCTTATTTAGAGTAGAGCCTTGGAAAGCTCTTATCTGTGTTTGTAAAGCACCTTGTAAATTAACAGCACTACAGAACAGGGTGGATTTTTTAATAAGTGAAGAGAGACAACGCTGAGAATAATAAAAATATTCACCATCAAAGCAGTACAGGCTTCTTATGTGAGAAGAGACCATGGTACAGATATTGGTGTAGGTGCGTGCAGTATCAAAGGTACAGCAGACTAAAGAAAGGAAGGTGAAAGGGAGAGCACTGTTCAGAAACAGACTTCCAAGTGTCAAGCCTGGAAGGTTGTCCTGTTTCCTACTCATTCCATACTTGCCCTGTTTTCCTTTGTTTTGTTGGGGGGTTTCTGCGGGGAGTTGGGTGGTGGTTTTTTTTGTTGGGTTGGGGTTGTTTTGGTTTTTTTTACAGTATCTGTTACTAACTAATATCAGACACAAGATTTTGAGATAGAGAACACCTTGGTCTGATGCAATATGGGCAGGCTTATATCCTTATAGATGAAGTGATATATAAGTGATATTATATTATTGAGTGATTAAAATCACTGTACCTTTTGGGCATAAATTTTTATGAGTTGATTAAGTGAGAAATCTTAACCTTCAAAAACTTCAAAAGAGTTGGGAACGGCTTCTAAGGGGGTTTTCCAAATATTAAAAAAAAATAAATAAAAAGAGAGAAGAGAGTATTCAAATATA
>NW_010292273.1:6012-12362 GCF_000700745.2 Antrostomus carolinensis | reverse complement strand
TGCAGTTCCTCACAACTAAGATATGATGTCCATGTCATTATATTAATACCTTCAATTTTAGGAAAAATATGTCATAAATACTTTTTGGTGCTCTGGTTGCTCTCAGTACACATGTAAGCTTCCCAAACAGGAAACCATTATATGTCATATTTTAATTCTCTGAATGTTATATTTATTATATGCATTCTAACTGATGCAGTTGTATTGATGTTCAAGTCATTTGGATAACCTATTTTTATTTGATAAAAATTATTTATAAAAAGCATATTAAAAGAACATCAGTCAGTGCAGTCAGAAGTTGGGTTACAGTAAAACTATACCTACCTGTGTAGCCTTTCCTCTTCTCCCCTGCGTACCTGAATTGTACTGTTTTGTCATTATATGATTGGATTCTCCCCACACACCATTTTTCTGAGGACAAATTGAAGACATCTGTTGGGGACCTGAGGGCATGCATAGACTTACCTGCCACCCTCGGGGCTCCCCTCTCCTCACCCATTTCCCAGGACCCCATGTCAGCACCTCAGAGCCACCAGCCTCTCCCCCAGTGACAACCCAATGACACCGCAGCAGGGCTGGTCTCCAGCTCCCCACAGCCACGCCCTGCCCCGCCATGGGCTCTGCCAAGCTGGGCACACCATTAGGCCCACGTCCCAACCCAACCTCTGTCAGTCCCCACACCTAGGGACGTGCCAGATGCTCAGAGATGGGGCTACCCTGGTGCCCCCCCCGACCTGCTCCTGGCTGGGGGCTGTGAAAGGCCATGGCTGCCAGGCCCTGCCCTGCTGCCAGCCTGAGGAGCCCCTGCAGCTCCTGGGCCCAGGTCCACATGGAGCTGCAGCCCACACAGCACCTTGACAATATTTAGTGGAGAAACTTTGCCTCCACTTGATATCATACAATAAATAAATTGTGTTGAACAAAACAATATAAATTGCCTTAGGATTAAGGAAGCAGTGTCATACTAGAGAACTCAAGGTTTTTTTATTATGCTACTGAATTCCTTTGAGATTTTGGAGAACAGAAGAGAAATGCCAAATGCTTTTCTTGTAGAAGTCAATTCAAATTGTTCTTTATTGTAAAGTTATACTCAGAGGGGGAACAAACATGTATCTCCATACAACAGCACAGGTCCTTTGTTTTGAGACTGTAACTGCATGGAGAGTTGCTGCTATGTGCTAACCTGGGTTGTTTATACAGTCCTTGTGTGCTTTTAGCATTTGCCAGCCAGAAACCTCCTAAACAGTCACTTGGTTTGGATGATGACTGCTCCAGGGACTGTTCCCATAGGCAATATTCATGCAGCCTTCTCTGCTGGAGACAGGCACGAGCACTATGTGCCGCCTGGCCCTAGTGCCTGGGAATGCTCCTGGGCATGTGCAGTTTGCTTGTGGGGATATAACCTTGGGCCTCCTACAATAAAGGCACCAATTGCCCAAGGAAAGTCATTGTGGATAGTTGCTTGAGCTAGTTTTCAGTTAATGCTAGACAATGGTGTGTGATTTAAGTCATTATTAAGCATCTATTTGGTTAAATTTGGGTTTTATCTGTGTTTGAAACTCAAAACAGTCAGATGCATGTGTGGAGTTAAGCACATCATCCAGATTGCCTTTGCTTCATCACAAACAAACAAAAAAAACCCCCAGCTCTAGAGTCAGAGATGCTCTACTTCAGCCTAGTGATTGTGAACACCAACAGAAGGTGGACAACCTAGGTCTGAATTATTCTCTGCTTAATTTACAGCACAAATCTCAGTTTCATAAAACTACAGTTCAGTTACTAAAATAATGTAAAATAAAATATGAAATCAGTAACAATGCAGATAAATGGCAAAATAGAGAAGGTTCAAGTAGGATTTTGTAGGAGAGGGAGGCCAGGTCTCAGAAATCTATTGCAATCTTTGTACACATCACCAAATGTACAGGGAAAAGAAACTCAGCAAATATATTATATTTAAACTACTGAAGTTTTTTATGTTCTCATCCTAAAAAGACAACAATTTTTCTTGAGATAAGAGAGAAAGTTCTGATATGTAGTTAACAGATAGCAAATACAAGGTAGGAATAAATTATTATTTCTCACAATGGACGTTGTTATCTGCTGAGATACCTGTTCAGTATAAATGACCTGGAAAAGGTGATGAATGGTGATGTGACAAGGTCTGATGATTGTTTTTACAGCTCTGAAAAACAGTGATGGTAAAATGATATGAGAGTGTTTCAAGAGCTGGGTCACTGAATGACAAAATGACAGATGAAATTCAATGTCAATAAATGCTAACTAATGCACATGAGAAACAACAGTCCTAACTAAAAATACACAGTGATGAACTCTGATTTAGTTATTACTGCTCAGGAAAAAAATTTTGTTTTCATTACTAGTGTCTCTGTCACAATGTTATCTCAGTGCTCAGCAGCATTCAAAACAGCAAACAGAATGACTGAAATTTTAAGAAAGGATTAGAGAACAACAAAAAGCTATTCTAAAAAGCTGCAACGTATCCATATCTTAAATACTAAATTAAATCCTGGTTCTACCTGAATTGAGACATAATGCCACAATACTAGGTGAGAACAGTGGCAAAAAGAATAGTTTTTCATTTGGAGAACCATAAAAGTACTCCCCAAATTAATAAAATAATAACTAGATGTCATTACATGAACTTAGTAGAAATTTTAAAAACATTAAGACAAAATAATTTTGTACGAAACATAATAATGTAAAATTCAATTCTACAGGGTATTGTTGATGTCTATCATACAAATAGATTCAAAATTGACCAAATATATTAATAGTCCATCAAAGTCCATCAAAGCCAATTAAGCATTAAAATAGTGATGTAATTTCAGCTCAACAATTCCTTAAGTATGACAGACATTATAAGAAAGATATTTGTCTCCTGGAACAATTCCATTTTTATAGTAAACACTAATGGTAGGAAGGGTTATACAAAAATGTAGTTTATTAAATAAATAATTATAAATAATTATAAGAAGTGGAGAATGATTTTCCCATGTCTCTCATGTTATGGAGTCATCTTTGGGTTATGGAATCAAGTCTTAAATTTTCTTGCCTTCTCTAGTCAGTTGAATACCAGAATTTAATAGAAACTTCACCAGAAGTGACGATATTTTCTAAGAAACTGCAAATGCACATTTCAGATCTGGAGAGAGAGAGATCTCTGACAAGCGAGATGAAGTGTTTGAATTAGTGGGATATTCTAAGAGGATTCTTAATCAATTATCATGGTGATATTTCATTTTGTATAGAAGCTTTAAATATTTATTTAAACAATAAGTCTGTAATATGGCAGGGTGTGCGTTCACACGGGCTATATATCATTGCAAAACATACTTGGATATTTTACTATGAAATGGAAGAAAGTCAATGTGAAATCTTTAAAGCAAACTATCCAAATCCTACACAGGGAAAAAACTTGCTTGGGTTCTTTTACAACTACCATCCCTCCCTCTGACTTTCTTCCTGAAGGAGGTGATTGTCTTCTGGATTGTGTGATCTAACACTACCTTCTTCCATCTGGCTGTAGTATCCTACCTCATCCTCCTCCAGCAATAAAGGAACACCTGGAAGTTTTAAAGTAATATGTCTGTGATAAAGGGTGGAAGGAGTGCCTTTGCCTTTTCATAGGAGAGGAATCTTTTGTTCTGAAAAGCCTATATGCAGACAGTGAAAAAATATTACAACCACTGCCCAAAATAGGTATATGACAGTGAAGAATTCACCCCCAAATGCCGATGAAGTCACATGGTGTAACAAAGAAGTAGCACACGAAGCAATATTTTGCAACATAATTTGACATACATACTATTATTTTGTAGGTACTAATAAACTCTGAACTAACTTATAATACAAATATATGTTGATTCTTTCCATACTATATAACAATATAAAGTATTAATACACATTTATTGTGCTTGTGTGTACATGTTGAATGTATCTCTGCCTTAGAGTCTTCTGTCTTCTATGCATATGTAATAGCACCTATCTATATTAAACTTGTACTATTTTTCTGTTAATTTGTTTATATTCAGAGAGATCTTCCTTAGTAATTTACCTCTGTTTATATTCACTTCTATTCCACAAGTTCCGTGAACAGGTTTACTTTCTAGAATAAAAATAATAATAATAAAAATCAATAAAAATTTCTGTATTTCTGGTCAGTTCAAGTACAATAGATAGAGGTCTCTCTCCAACAAAACACAGAAGCATGTGCTTAATTTCATACATTTAATTTTTTTTTTCCCCTTCAATTTAGGATTTAGTTCCCTTTTCAAATTTGTGACTTTTTCTTCATCTATACTTTGTTGAGGCTGGCATTACATTTCTGACTTATCAAATCCATGACATTTTTTAAAACTCTAATTTATTTAATTCTTGGAGTTGAAACTATTTGATCATTATTTAAACTTTGATGTAATGTCAGAGTATAGTCACCAATATCATAAGTTCTAGGCTTCCAGGTAATGTTACATGTCTTCTTAACTCATCTTTCCTATGTATCTTTCATTCATGCTGAGGTCTTGAAGATCTTCTTGATATGTTTATGAAAAAATCTCAGTTATAGTGAGAGCCACACAGAGGAGAGAAAGATTTACATATTCCAAATGTAGAGGAGAACAATATGTCAAGCAGACAAAAAGTAGAGCCTATGTATTATACTTTACAGAATTTGGACTGTAAACTTCTTCAGCTTTAAGAATCCTTCTTTATTCTTAATAAGAATTATATGTTTTGTACAGTGCCTAGTCTTTTGTAGGTATAACTTAAAACAAATAATAAATAATAATATAAACACATATGTAAGATCTTAAAAGATATACTGAACTTATATTGCAATAGGAGAAAAAGGGAGTGAAAGTGCAGAGGATTTTCACATTTTAGCCAAAGAAGTAAAAATTAGATTGGGAGTGGAAGAGAAACAAGTTTGAATATCATGTTAGGAGAGGTAGAGGATGGGAGGAGGTTTGTGTAAAGGGCAGAGAAGGTATGGTGTAAGGGAGAAAGATTTCAGAGAAATCAGCAAAACATCAAGACAAAATATATTTCTGAGGCTTTAGACAAAGACTCATCACTAAATGTTCCCCCATCTATTATACTATCTATTGGCATCAGGTTGTTACAGATTGTTTCATATTAAGGACTGGCTTAGCATGTGTCTGTTGTAAAATAGTTGTGGGTTTTAAAACAGGAGTGAAATCAGTTTTATAGCCTTTTATTAAGATTCAAAGTTTCTGCAACAATGAAAAATGCTATTGAAAAAGAATTAAATTTAATAATCACCCTATTAAACAAGGATATTTGCTGCACATTACAAAGAGACAAATTAAAAAGATTACAATAGTATCCAGAAAACATGTGTTAAACAGTGTCAAATTGATGATAAAGAAAATTGAGTTCCATTTGCATTTAAGTTTAATCCAGCTGTACCCAGCTATAAAAGTGCTATCAAAGGCAACTATTCATTTATTGTTAATTCAGAAATGTTATCACTAAGAATCCTTAACCCCCAAGTCCTAACTTTCCGCCAAGTTTTTGTTTTTCTGAATTGATGGAAATGTGGATAGGATGACTTAAGCTTCTCCTAGAGGATAGAGATACAACTTCATTGTCTGCCAGTAGAAGAAAAAGATATGGAGACAGGTTTCATTTCCATTTGACTTCAAGTAAAGAAAAACAGATACCTTTCGTTTTACAGCAATTTGTGAATATCCTTTAGATTCAAAAAATCCACCCCAGATTGTTTGTTTTACTTGGCCTTTTAAAATATTGATGATTCATAAGGTAAGTATAAGATTTCATACTGCTGAGTTATTATCTATTTTTCAATCTGATTCAGTTTCCTGTGAAGTTAATAGAAGAGTTTCAATTGCTGTTAATAAATTTTAATCCCTTAGAATATCCTTTAGATGAGATTTTTTATTTTATTTTATTTTAATTTTATTTTTTTAGGTATAAGAGGTGCTTTAATTCCTGAAAATAACTATTATGTCCATGTCAGTAAACAGTGCACACCAATGAGAAGAGAGCCATAGAGTGACGGTTGGTTCTGAGACCTGTCTCCATGCTAT
Source organism: Antrostomus carolinensis (assembly GCF_000700745.2). Lineage (NCBI taxonomy): Eukaryota > Metazoa > Chordata > Aves > Caprimulgiformes > Caprimulgidae > Antrostomus > Antrostomus carolinensis. The sequence continues at coordinate 6,273 of NW_010292273.1, read as the reverse complement.
ATGCATTTCAGAAGTTTTTAATTTGAACTGGTTCTAGTCTGGACTTCTGGAGTGAGTGCCCACTAGCAGTTAAATACAGTTCCTTGATTTAGTTTTGTCCAAAAGAAATAGAAGTGGTAAGCTCTAAGACCTGTCTGCAGTGTGAAACAAAATGCAGTGAGAGGGAATGGTCAGGAGACTGTCTTCTGAAGCATGTCTGTTACCCAAACTAAAAATCTAATGAAAACAGAATTCTATATTATTAGTTCATGAGAAATTGCA
>NW_010292273.1:0-5978 GCF_000700745.2 Antrostomus carolinensis | reverse complement strand
AATAGAAGCATTAATTTCAAAGATGGTATCAGAGTGGTAAAATGAACCTAAATTGAAGACTTTTTGATTGCCTTATCGTACCTTTTCTTCATTGACTTATTAAAGGATTTCTTTTTTGATTTCTTTGTTTGATGTGCAGAACTTATACCTGACTATCTATTTAACTTATTCCTTTGAGTAACAGAGAACAACTATCTAAAATTCCTGCAGTTTCATGTGGTAGAATTAGATTTGGTTTAAACTGTCCTTTGAAGAAAGTATTTTTAGTAACAAGCTCCTCATTTCTACCTTTCTTCACAACAGCTCTTAGCAGTAGGACTCCATCAACATTGAACTCAGTCAACTAAGCTCCTAGAAGACGGAATGTGCTCACAACCATTCCCTCCTTTCTTGGGAAGCTCCTTTTCAGTTGAGGCTTTCACACTTGGCCCTCACCTAAACAACACTGCAGTGGTGTAGTAGCCAGATCTGCTCCCAGGCCCATACTGCCTTGATTCTACCCTGATCCTAAACCACTGACTTGCTTTCTTGATTGACTTTGGACCTGCCTCATTACAATGGACTTGCTGTGTGAATACAGAACTTAGGCTGACTCTAATCACCGTCTCCATACCTATCCTTATCCTTACTTACTGACTCAACTCTCTGACTCCTCATCAGTGAGGTTGGTAACCTTTCCCACTCCTCTGCTACCCTCAGCTCCCAGCTTGCCCCTCCTCATGGAACAGTCATCACTGTGACTCTCTGGCAGTCACTTCTGTTGAGCTACTGGCTGTGCTTCTGGTATGCCAGAGCACACCGTGGGCTTAAGTTCAGCTCGCTGTCTACCAAGATTCCCAGGGCTATTTTGAGCAGATGTGCTCCTCAGCAAGTCCTCAGCTTTCACTGTTGCAAAGGGATCTTCCTTTCCAAGTGTAGGACTTTTCATTCATCCTTTTTAAATGTATTACATTAACGTAATATCAACACAAACTATTTGCATTGTTATTTAAGAAAATAAACCTGCATAAACTAAATCTTAAAACCTAATATTCTCTAAACAAGCAATTATAAAAAAGTGTTAATTAAAATGAAAACCCTAAGACGAGAATTATACACACATATCACACAAAAGAAGACCCGTTTAATAGAATTCAGTTATGTAATATAAATCATCTTATGGAAAGTAAACAAATCAAAATGGAAACAGCAGCTGTGGCTCAAAATTACCATCAAACACTACAAAAAATCACTGAAAATAGTAATTAAGAAAGTCCATTGGCAGAGCTGAAAAAGCTTCTTTCAGTGCTAATACCATTATCAAATGCAAGAAGAATCAGTCACCACAAACAAATAAGATTATCATGGCTCACAATATTTCACAACTTGTTTTTCCTTATCTTTTTTTACTTTTCTGTCTCTATAAAACAGAAATAACCTAAAATTTGCAGCCAATGACACTAAAATATTTGGGATTTTTTTAAATAGAGTGTTAAGACAGGAATGTTATGACCAAGTACAGAGCTGATAGGTTCTAATTCAGTATACTGAAGTTTTAAAAGCCTCACAGCTTTAATGAGGTAGGAACATTCACACACTTACTGTTAAACCTTTTTTCTTTTTAGTACTTTGCAGAGTCACACCCTTAATGAAATATAACACTTAAGTCTGTAACAAGATAATATTTTGGGTGTGATAAATAAATGACTTTTAAAAATACATTGTGCAACATAGATTCATTGCTATACTCTTCATGGGAAGAGTATCCTTCCTTGGCCTTATGAATACTGAATTGCATAGAATACCTCTTATCACTTATTGACATAAAAAAGGGGTTGTGTCAATATAAGTATCAATTTTACAATAAACCTTGATTTTTCTCAGTTCCTCACATACATTTTACTGACTCACAGATATTAGGAACATAACGACAGTTACACATCAAGACGTAGATACATGGGATTAGTTGAATGGATGGGGAAGGGACAGAGACAGAGTGTTTAACATTAATGTATTTGGCCCCAAATTCTGAGCATAAGAAGAATTATGCATTTCACTGATGGGATACAAAAATTTATATGCTGAATAAAGAGCTGCAAGCTTCCCTGCAAGAAATGCTAAGAAGAATATGGTATCCGATGAATGAATCTGAGAGCTGAGAATTTTTTTTTTTTTTGAGAAGATTCTTCTCTCAACAGAGGAAGCAGAACCAGGATTCTCATTTACAGATCATTTCAAGATGTTGAGCACCTTTAGGTAGTCTTCAAATTTTAAAAAAATGGAATTTTCCTGAACTAGTGTTGTCCTTCTACAACAGCTTGCAAACTAAGGCTTTCATCCAGAGAGAAGAAAACCTGTCTGTTTTCTTCCTAACCTAGATGGATGCAAATACTGTTCTTAAACAGTACAAGCCAGAGTTGCACTCTGTACTCTTGCCTTCATTGGAAAGCTCCCTCACCCGCACACTGTAAGATCTATAGGACACAAAGGAATATGACTCTGAAGCCCTATGTTTAGTGACAAGGAGACTTCTCATTGTTTGAGATCCAGTTTCTACATTCAAGAAAATTTCTGTAATTTTTATCCAATATAGATGCATACAGTGCAAAATGCATAGAAAGTGGTGAGATAGCAGATTGGAGCACATGTCTCCAATCAGTGTTTTAAGATAAGAGTAATCTACAGTCACATCATTTGTGATATTTCTTTTTTTCTAGCTTCATCAGTCTTGAAGTCTTTCCAATACAGTGGTATAAATTCCAGAGGTGGAGCTGAGAAAACAGTAGCTACTATATGAGAATATGGGCACTTAACATCACCCCTTCTACTGCATTTTAAAAGTTATATTACAAATGCTCAGATGACAGTTTTAGGTCCTAGAACCAGAGTGAACAGAGGCGTCTTTCCCAGAGTCAAATGCCTGAACTGTGTTACTCACAAAATGGCTGAGGTTGGAAGGGACCTCTGGAGTTTATCTCGTGCAACCCTCCTGATCAAGGAAGGTCACCTAGAGCAGGTTGCCCAGTACCATATCCAGGTGGATTTTTAGTATCTCCAAAGATGGAGACTGCACAACCACTCTTGGCAGCCTATGCCGGTGCTGTCACCATCAGTCTCCTTATGCTCGGACAGAACAGGTTGTGCCCATTGCCTCTTGTCCTGTTGCTGGGCACCACTGAAAAGAGCCTGGCTCTGGCTTTTTTTACACACTCCCTTCAGATGTTTGTACACATTGATAAGATCACCTCCTGAGCCTTCTCTTCTCCAGGCTAATTGATGCAACTCTCTCAGCCTTTGCTCATAAGAGAGGTGCTCCGGTCCCTTAATCATCTTCATAGCCTTTCACTGAATCCTCACCAGTCTTGTACTGCGGACCCAAAACTGGACACAACACTGCAGGTGTGGCCTCAACAGTGCTGAGGAGAGGGGAAAGATCAGCTTCCTGGACTTGCTGGCAACATTTTTCCTAATGCTGCACAGGATACCATTATCCTTCTTTGCTACAGGGTCATATTGCTGGTTCATGGTCAGCCCAAGTCCTTTGCTTCAAATCTGCTTTGCAGCTGGTCAGCCCCAGCATGTACTGTTGCATGAGGTTATTCCTCCCAATGTGCAGGAGGAAGACAAGTGAAAAATGTGTAAAGTGTTAAAGTACAAGAAAATAGCTTTGTGCTGTCCCGAGTTTTGTAATGACCAAAACTTTATGAATCCTTAATAGGCATCTGGGATTTTAGGTTGGTCCTCTGGTGTTCCTGTCTTCACAAGTGCACTGCAAAGGGCAGATAAGCAACTAAATAAATTTCTTGTCTGGTCCCTGTTTTTTTTTTTAATACTCTTGTTACCCATGTATGTATATTGTCATCACTGTCAAGCACTTCAAATATGAAACTTGAAGTACCTTTTATTGAAGAAAATCATGATAATATCACAATTTAAAATGGTTAATTATTTAATATTCCAATTGTCAAAACCTGGACTAGGAAAGGATGGTATGACTAACCTACTTGTTTTGTCAGATCTGTTTCTGGACTCTTTTTTGGTGCAATATACCTGCCCACCAGCCATTTCAGTAATGAATCATATTAGATTTTCAAAAAACTTCAGAAGACTTCATGGTGTTTTCCATCTGCCTGACACAATACACTGGAGTCTGCACCACTGAAAGTTAAGTTAGCTCCAAAAGTTGAGCTATGGCACAAGTTTGGCTCTTCTAGTCATCTGAGTGAACTGCAGCATGGATTTATCTTCAGAAGTACTTTTGCTGCTGCTAGCTTGATTCCACATGCAAAAGAATGCAGAATTTTGACCAAAATTGGAAAGCCTGAACCTTCATACTCACTGGACAGAGACCTAACAGTACTTCCTTTAATTTGTGCTTATCAGAACAGGAGTTAATACCTTTACTTCAAAGCTCAGGCTAATTTATTTTCTTCAGGTTTCATCCTTCATAATCTATCCCTCCTTTTCATCAGTTTATTTACATGCCCATCATTAATGTAATTTCCAAAAATAGAATTTGAACTCCAAACAGTCAACGTAAATGACTGCACAGCAAACACTGAGGTGAAATTATGATATACAGAAATTAAGCCTTTCAAAGCTACTTTTTATTTTTGTTTCTATTCACTGTCTAGAGTGGAAAAGGAAGTTTATTTTCAGTTCAAAGTCTTGTAGCTGTAAGACACAAGTTTTGTTCAATAAGTTAACAAAATCTAAACTGTTATTTGTACGGACAGAAATATCTCGAAATAGTCATAGTGTCATTTCAAAACATTATTTTTTGATACCAGAGAAATATCAAAGCAGGTGGTATTATTTGGTCACTAGATGTCAGCAGTATGTGGAATTAATGAAGCAAAACCATGACAAAAGTAGAACTTCCTGTTATAAGAAGACAGATGTACTGCTAACAGAGTGAGAGTTTCTTTTAATGTTTAGGAAATTATATCCCCCCCACCATAATGATGAAGTTCATCAGTGAATAAAAATATCAATGACTTGATAAATAATACAACCTTTGGGTTATCTCCATAAATCTTTTAATATAAATAATGTTATTTTAATTATTTAATTTATATCCTGGCATGCCATCAGTATACCCGCCAATATGTAATTTCTGGTTGAAAGATTTGCCATCCCTAGAAATTTTTCCTGCTATAGCTGCTGAATAAAGAAGCTGTTTTCAGTCTTTTAATGGCTTTAGAAAAATTTGTGCTTTTATTTTACTTTATTTTATTTTATTCTATTATATTCTTATTTATTTATTTATTCTTCAGAAAGGACACTTCTAAAAGCGATTGTCCTTTTTATCATATACTATGAATAGAACTGCAATATTCTGTATTTCACTGCCTAACTGCTACAAGAACAAGAAGCTTTTCTATATCCAAGAAGGTCTGTGTTATTCCTTTTCTTCTCTGTACACTGGAATCTATAGATTTATATTTTATTACAGACTGGTGCTATTTATTAGTGCTTCTAGTTCTTACTGTTGGACATGTTTCTGTGACGTGCTCCTGCTTCATCTGCCTCTATTAATTCAGGATCTTGATAAAAATCAAGACCAAGAGGACTGTATCTTGCAGAATGTACCATTTCCAAATAGAGAAACCTCAGTGTTTTTTATATCATTATGGTGAGGCACAAATACTACAACTGATTTGTACTATGCATGCTTTGAGGTGGCTGCATGGGCCTATCTGCAAGATTTCTGTACATAATCACAGAATGTTAGGGTTTGTAAGGGACCTGGAAAGATGCCTAGTCCAACCCCCCTGCCAGAGCAGGATCACCTACAGTAGGTCAAACTGGAAGGTGTCCAGGCAGGTTTTGAATGTCTACAGAGAAGGAGACTCCACAACCTCCTTGGGTAGCCTCTTCCAGTGTCATGTCACCCTCACAGTGAAAAAGTTTTTCCTTATGTTTACATGGAACCTCCTATGGTCTAGCTTGCACCCATTGCCCCTTATCTTATCATTGGACATCACTGAGAAGAGCCT
>NW_010292272.1:0-13951 GCF_000700745.2 Antrostomus carolinensis | reverse complement strand
TATTTATATATAAAATATATGCAACTTAATTTCTCATATATACAGCTTATGGTTGATAATACATTCTTTGAAACACAGGAATTAATGCAGTAGAAGTGTGATTCCTCAAAGAAATCAAGTGCAAGAGCATTTAAATGCTTTGCTGAATTAGAATTAGGAAGCATAAAGACAAATTACATTAAATTACGCTTCAATTTATGTTGCTCTAGAGAATATTATTACTGTATAAAGCAGTTTGCTTGCTTTCCCTCGTTTTCTTTCTGTGTGCATCATCCACAGTTTCCTAGGGCTGTTCAGTTACTGGATTCATCTGCACACTGTGATGGTGTGGGGGAGGGGAAATATGGATGACCTAAGTTACGATAGACTTCAAATTAAAAAAAGTGGATGGGGAATCAGGCACATTTCTAGAGAAAAAGACTACTGGATCATGTATTCTTCCAAACTTTTTCATAGTATTTTCAAAGTATTTTTTTAAGATTACAGATGCTCACCATTTCTCTTGACCATCAAAAATAAAAGGGGAGAGGAATGGAACAAAATGAAGTTAAATTCTCAACGAATTTAGAGAAAAGGAATCTCTGATATTACTGAAGCACAGTAAACAAAATTAATTGACTAAGTGGAAAATAGAAGAAATTATATTTTGCCAGAATAGAAATTGGAAATGTTGAAACATAATCCTTTTGAAATGGAAGATTTCAGATTGCTTTATTCTTCTGTCAAAACAAGTAAGAATCCTCTACAGCAATGCCTTTTTTTTTTTTTTTTTTTTTCTGGAAGAAAAGGAGCATGAGTTTATTAGACTGTACTCATAATTGCTCAGAAATAACTGAGTCAGAAGTGAAAGATCTGCAAAACAAGACAATTTGCTTGAACAAAATAGATGACTTTTCTGACAATCTTAAAGTCAGCTAATGAGCCATGAGACAAAGAAGAACACTTCTTTTCAGAAGGTAATAAACAAAACGGTTGAGATATGTTTTCTTATTTTATTCCCTGTGATTACTTATACTTTTGTTAAGCAGGAGAAACACGAAAAAGCAAGTTGCAGTGTGAGCAAATGGGGTCCAAACTGTTGGCTTCTAAGTGGTCCCAGGTAGAGAAACCAACCATCAGACGGCTTTTGGAAATGCTGGGGATGGGACTAGAGGGCAGGGAATCTGATTTGTATATGTACACAGGTGTTCTTATGAAAAGATGCTTTTTTTTTTTTTTTTTTTTGAAATGGTAAGTTAGTGTGTTGGGTGGGGAAGATATCTGCTTGGTTATAAACTAAGCATTCACTTTACTATTAATATTATATTTAAATAGGCGATTGAGTGCAATTTAATTGGAAAAAAGTACCTTGATCTACAAAATATTATTGTTACCACACCTTAGTAGTGACAAATACTACTTAGGGCACTGATTAAGAGGTCTGAATTCATTCCAAAGAATAATCTTCATTTCCCCTTCCAAAACCAGGATGCTGCCTGCTGGGGGCAATCGTTCCTGCCTGGTGGTGCAGCCAACCTCTGCCTGTGCCCTGCAGGCAGCAGAGCCCACCACCAAGGGGTCTGGGCAGCTGGTCTGGGTGTGCTCACACTGATGCATGCTGCCTGTCCCCATCAGCTGCCAAGTTCCCTCCTCAGCCATGACCCCATCCTGCTGGGATGCTGTAATGCCTGTCAGGCTGTGTGCTGGGAGCTCTCTCTACAAAACAGATGTGTGGTGGTAGCTGTGGGATGCTGGAAGACCTTCCCCAGTGTCACTATGAAAGTAGAGTTGTGCCAGCAGAGCTGACTCAGCCCTTTCCCCTTCTGATTGTGTTTCAGAAGGACAGTGAGGAAGAGCACAAGCTTGGCAGCTCTGTGGGTTGTGGCAGGGCGTTGAGGAGAGCCTTGCAAACAGGGCTGTAAATCTGGGCAGATCAAAAAACCTTCTCTGGTCATGACAGTCTGTAACCTGTGCTTTTGTCAAGACTGATGGCCAGGCTCCTCTTGGGCTCAAGCTGGCACAGTGAAGAAGTGAGAAGCACTAAGACAAACATTTCAAAGCATTTCTTCTGTGTATCCTTCATACTGCTGTAACAGTGTTAAAGCATGCAGTATAAATTGTAAAGTAGCAATATAAATTGATATGGGCAGCCACTCTGGCTGGCTCTTGCCCTTAAGGGTGGTCAGAGACTCACAATTATCCCAACAGGCATTCCAAAGGACAAGCAGAAATATAGTACTGGCAGGCAACTCTCAGACTTTCCTTTGAAGTAATTAGGTGTTTTTTCTTGGCCTCTATGTACTCTGATAACTTTGCTGCCATTACCACTATATTTCTCACCTTGATCTGTCACAGATTGCTTATCTGCAATGAAATCTCTGTGGCCAGCCCTGTTCTTCATAGAATCATAGAACAGTTTGGATTGGAAGGGACCTTTAAAGGTCATCTAGTCCAACCCCCCTGCAGTGAGCAGGGACAACTTCAACTAGACCAGGTTGCTCAGAGCCCCATCCAGCCCAACCTTGAGTGTTTCCAGGGATGGGGCTTCTACCACCTTCTCTGGGCAACCTGTTCCATTGTTTCACCACCCTCATTGTAAAAAAATTCTTCCTTGTATCTAGTCTAAATCTACCCTCTTTTAGTTTAAAACCATTTCCCCTTGTCCTATTGCCACAGGCCCTGCTAAGCAGTCTGTCCCCATCTTTCTTATAGGCCCTCTATAAGTACTGAAAGGCCGTAATATGGTCTCTCTGGAGCCTTCTCTTCTCCAGGCTGAACAACCCCAACTCTCTCAGCCTTTCTTTGTAGGAGAGATGTTCCATCCTTCTGATAATTTTTGTGGCTCTCCTCTGGGCAGACTCCAACAGGTCCATGTCTTGTGCTCATCCAGTGAGGTTTCAAGCCTGTCCCCTGCAGGGAGCCCCTGGCTGTGTTGAGCTGCTGGAGAAATTTGTCCACACTCTTGCTCTGCTGCTACTTTCTGTCCCTCAGCCCTGGCAGCTTCCTCCAGTGCTATGCACCTCACCTCTAGCCAGGCTGTGATCAGACCTTTGCAGCATTGCATGGAGTTCAGCAGACTCCAAGATACAGTTCACTTTGCTGTGTAAAACTGCAGAGTCTTTTAGATTGCTACAGACACTTGCAGATGCTTCATACCCTTTTTACGTGTTTTCCTGGAGTTGCTGGGATGGGAGTAGTAAGTATGCTCTTGTTTGGGGAAGAGAAAGAGCAGAAAGGCTTTGGTCGACCTAGAGGGATGCTGTGAACTAGTAAGCATAAATCAGGCATATGACCACAAGGGAACACATCCGTCCTGCTGGTTCGTGGTAGGGGAGATAGGGCTGCAAGAAGAAGGAGTAATATGAGGGTAAAATGATGGCAGCAGACAAGCCAGAGAGGTGCAGATGTTTGTGAAGCAGACTGCAATAATTTTTATAGCAGAGGTACTATTTCCATCAGTGCAGATGAAGGAATCCTGCCCGTTATGGCATAAAAATCCCTTAGAGCTTCCCTTGGAGATCAGTCCAAGCCAGGCTGCGCAGAAAAGTGACAGACTACTGCTGAGATTATCACAGTAATATCAATGTCTAATAATTTTTATATTGTTTGGTATTACAAACATTTAGAGTGATACTTGTATGGTGTCACTTCAGCGTGTGACACCACTGGTTAGGTCTGGCTGCCTTTGAGAATACGGACTGAGAACAGTTGAACAGAGGATAGACAACAGTGTTGTTTTAGGAATGGAGAATGGCTCATGTAATGTTCAGGGATCCAAATTTGAGCATGTATTAACAACATTTAGCTGCCTGAGGGTTTGTGGAAGGAGGTGGGGATAGAGAGGATTTGAGATGCCTCTCACAAAGTCACGGAGCTAAAATGGATTGATTCAAGTGGCTAAAAATATGCCTGAAGATGATGTCCCTTTTTTTACTATTAGCAGCTATTCATCTCAACAGTTCAAGATAGCAGGCCATGGAGAACATAGGAATCAAAAAATAATAAGTACTTGAAAAAGCAACCAGTAAACAGAGATGGATTTAGACTAATGACCTAAATGAAAAATAATGTCATGGGCTCAGAGTTACACAGAATAATTCTCTGATGATAAATCTTAACTGCAATGCTTTATAAACTACTGACGTGTGTATGAGCTTCAGGATAGAAACAAGAGGAGCTAGTTGCTCTTGGAAATCTGCCCGTGATGTAGAGGGAAAAAGGGGACCTGGAGCAGGAGGAAGGCAAGATGAAGTGCCCGAGGACAGTTGCCCATCTGGGTTTTGAATCAAGGTAGGTAAGCTTCCTCACAGCCTCATGAAGCATTACAAATGGCAATGCCTGCACCAGCAGGTGACAGATCTGAAATGCCCCCAGTTAGGATAACAATTTTTTACAATGGTTTTTTTATTCTTAAGCAGTGTGCTTTCAAATACTTCTAATATAGTTCTTTACAATGGCTTCCTGGTGTGAAAGTCAAAGAAGAGATTGCATTTCTCCAAAAATGTTCCCTCTGTGGTTTTTCAAGAAATTCTTGACTGGTTTGGGAGTTCAGTTTATATATGTGTCTGTAGCACTACTATCATTGCCTGTAATGAAATGTGATGCTTTGCTTTTATTTACAAGAGGAGTGAAATCCTCCATGCCAGCTGACAGAATTGCTTCCTTTGAAAATCTGTGCCAAAATGCTTCAGTCATTCCTAAGAAAAAGACTAATGGAAAACCCATAATTTTCTTATATCCATAAATAAAAATCTGGCAATGTGGAGCGACTCAGTCTAGAGTAAAAAATAAGTCCCTTTATAATGAGTGTTCCCTGGCTGCTCTGGGCTGGAGCAGAAGTGATCTCTCTGCTCCCAGTGCTCTTTTCGTGAGGAACAAGCGGGAGTGGAAGGAATGGTGCTGCTCAAAGCCACAAGGGAAAAGAGATGGACTTGGGAAAGAGCTAGTTAGGGCAGACTTCAGAGGGAAGGGAAGATAAAGGAAGTTTCATGGGAGAGATACAGGAAAGGTGAGCTGCAGGGAAAAAAAAAAGAAAGAGGTGTGAGTATCTGGGTAGGGATGTGGGGATGAGCATTTGGGAGAGCTGAAGCTTGGGAAGTGAGCGGTGGGTAGCAGTGAAGATGGGAGCAGTTCAGAGCTTCCTAGTCAAAGAGACTGCGATGAAGGACAGGGAGGGAAGCCAAGGGAGGGAGGCTGAAGCTGTGAGTGTTGCATGCAGTAAGAAGAAAGCCCAGGAACAGCATGAGAAAATCAGCACTCACATGTCAAGTGAAGAATAAAGCATGGGAGAAAGCAAGGTGAAGTAGGATGGAAAAAACTATGTGAAACAATGTTTTGTTGTGCAAGGACTCTTGTGCTTTGTGTGCATCACTGTGGTTGCTACAAGTGCCTTCTAGCCATGCTGCATGCCACCAGGCTGCTGTTTGGCAAGAGCTGTTTTCTTCCTTGTCCACCTCTCACAGGGACTGTTTGGAGTCAAATCGGTTTGCAAAAACAGCAGTACTCCCAGCATTTCACACCAGCAGGAGACTGGACGAGCAGTCTTTGTGAAGTTCTTCCACTGTGTTTATGTACATGCATTCTGCATATCAGAAGGGCTTTAATATCTGGGTTTTTTTGGAGGTGAAGAGAATGCAGAATGGCCGGTAAAGAACAATTGGAGTTATGAGGGTGAATATTCTCTGAAACTCTGAAAAAATTACTGGTGATTACTACACGTCCTTAACAGCATCAGTGGTGTCGTTCACACAATATACAATTACTATTTGCGCTTTTGTTTTGAAAAGGAAAATTTCATTAATGTCAAATGTTTTATTGTTCTGTTTTACAAATCCCAGTGCTCTAGTAACTAGATATTTCCCTTTTGCAATCCCAGATCCTACAAGTTTGCCAGCTATTTATTTGCAAACATGTTTTATGACTTAGCACTTGTATAAATAAGATTCTGCAAAACTCTGTGAGTACCAGAATTATTTTACATCTTGGAATGTGTAAGAATATGGATTTTTTAATGTACTTTGGCCTTTATCTCTGTCATAATTAGACCCCCAAACTACATTGCAAGCTATTTTTTTTGCCAGAGTAAAACATATTTTTTTTATAATAGAAAAACATCCCTTTCTGCTCTATGGTCCAAAGCTCCAGTTCCGGAAAGGCTAAGCACTGAAGTTTTTATTCTCTGTTTAAAAGGAAAGTAATTACAGTTTTCCACTCACCTTTAGAAAATTCTTTAAAATTTTTGTAGAGGAAGAACTATAATATAATGATTTTATATTTGATTACATATAACACTCCCTATAATTTGTTGATTTTTTTCTCTAGAAAAATTTGGAAATATCATTCCATGTTATTTTCTTCTAGTTTTACTTTTAGTTTAAAATAAACTGTAATCACATTTATTTCTACGATGGATTGTAATTTTCACATCCCTAAAACTGCAGTCTTAATGTTAAAAAAATCCTTGCTTAAGCTTTTCTGAAAAGTCTCTTATAGATAACTCTCACATACTTTCAGTAGTGAATTGGACTACCTTGGAGAATAAATTTCTGAACATAATACATTTTAAATAAATATTTCACAAATGAGACTACACTTGTCTTGGAATTGTAGTCAGAAGTTAACACTTCCTCTGATTTACCCCTCCACTGCTTCTCAGCTAGGCACAAGTTAGTGATCTTGTTATTCAACATTAAACACAAAGAGCCTTCTGATGATAGCTTTCATATTTTTTATAAAATTAAGAGTGAAAATTGCAGCAGCATCACAACTGCTCAAGCCTCTACCATTTCCTCTTGTGCTTTGGGAAGCTGGAATTGTGTTCCTGGGGAAGAAGAAAAGATTACAAGGGACTTGGGTGTGACACTTGCCAATATTTTCCTTTTAACTATCTTGATTACTTTTTGGGAACCTACTGGGAGAGCAACTTTATAACTAATGAAATGTTTCGTAACTAATAACCGTGGTAATGTACTCCCTTAATCAGTGCATATCCTGTAGACCTTAAGAGCAGGTTTAACACCATTGCCCATATGTAAATTGAATGACCATTGTAAAGAACAGAGTCAGAATACAAAAATACTATGGTGTGATGAACAGAAAATACACACTGTACTGTCCACCAAATAATAGTCATATTGATGGTGATAACAAAATGATAATGCTGACTCATTTCTTTGCAGATGTTTTAAAAATAACTTCTTAATAGCTACAAATGTTTTTATAATTATTATATTAAATTGCAGTAAAAGAAATAATTCATAATTATTTGTAATTTATTAATTATTGATAATAAGACTGACATAGTACTTTCTATGGCAGGATCTCAAAATGCTTGACAAAGGACTGCTGGCCCATTGTTTCTGTCTTTACAGACAGAGAAACTACGACAAAGTGAAGTAACTTGCTGAAAAATGCAGCAAAGAACAAGGAGGATGGATCACTGCATCCTCTGATTCTGTCTTGATGCCGAGCCACACATCTGTGCAGCATCTGGACGTGATCCATTGCTGCTTTTCCTCGGCTCCTTTTTCAGTTGCATTTCCTGACATGAAATTATTACAGAGCACAGGTCTTCCTGCAGTACAATGAAACCTCCAGTTTAACAATTGCTAAATTGCTGTTTGCTTCACTGAAACAAGATGCATTTCTTGATGAAACATATGAAAAGCAGTTCAACTCAGGTGCCATCTGAATGCCATCACTTAAACTCCAGCCTGTGTGGCAGACTTTGTAGAAAGGGGATTGGAATTATGTGGGAATAAGATTTAGCAATTTTAATATTGCTTGTACTTGTAAAATATATAAATAACATTGCCACAAGTATTTGTAAATAATTCTGAATAGAAGGTGTGTATCAACATCAGTAGGCCCAGAGAAATTAGAAATATAAACAACAGGTATGATAAAATTCAGTTTATTAAAAAAATGGTGTTTATCCTTCTGAGAAGAAAACTGAAACAAAATTCACAGTTTAGTGAAAAGAGGTATTTTGTTACAGGCAAGAAATTGGAGACCAAACGATAGAGCAATATAATTTCTAAAGTATAAAGAGTCTGCAATACATCTGAAATGAGTACAAGCTTACATGAGGAAAAAGAATCACAAGCATTCTTAAATCAGAAAATAGCCTTTGGAAAATTTTGGAAAGCTTCATATTTACATGCAGAAGTGCCCTTGAAGGAAGTGGAAGCAAGTCCACATTTCATACTGGAGTTTACAAACCATGTCCAGCAAAGACGGGGATAATTAAGGCAGCAATTATTGACCAGATGATAATGGGCCAAGCAGCCATGTATAAAAGAACCAGAAGAGAAGAATGAGGGAATAAAAGCTAAATGCATTAGTAGAGATGAAAGGCAAGGGGACCTGGTCTTTGGAGAGGAAAGGAAGACACACTGGGACATGAGGAGGGCAGCGGTGGGTCAGGAAGCACAGGTGAGCCTTGCACCCACACAGGGCAGTGGCCACTCCAGCAGGCCTTGCTGCTGCCCAACACGCTGGCAGCAAAGAGAAAAATTCCCTGTGTGGGATGGTCTTAGCTGGAATAACCCGCTTATAACATACATTAGGGACTTTGAATTTATAATTACAGTAGTCAAAATAGAGAAATCCCAGATCTTCTGATTACCTCAGAATACATTTGGTTTTGTCTCTCCTGGAAGCTTACCATAATTTTCCAGCTGAGCATGTTGGTTTTCACAATTACACATGAAAAACAACATAAATTTAATATATGAGCCCTGAGAAAAATGCAAAAGGGCCAACATATTAAATTTAAAGAAGGGCTTACATTTTTCACACCAAAATATGTCTGTAAAAGGAAGAGTTGTAAAAGCCCCAAAGTGTCAACAATCAGGAGGTAAGTGAATGCTGGTTCCTCTAATAAGTGCTGTGGGATGGGTGGGAATGGTTGGCCTCAGGGATCAGGACGCTGGTGGTGTAGAGGTGTGTGAGGAGGGAATGAGACCAGACTGCAAACTGATAAAGTTTTGCTGGTGTAGAAGACCCACCCACATCACTGAAGTCTCGCCATGGATGTAGTGTGTATTGCTTATATAAATCCAGTCACATGATGGTCATTGTTATCTAATACGTAAAGATTTCCAGTGATGAGACTGTGGTGTGTGCTCACACATCCTTATCAAATAGGAGAAGGTGATGTTTTGCTATATGTAACTCAGTTACAGTAAATTCACATATAAAATCAATTATGTGGTGTTTTATTAATCTTGGAATCCAGGTAAAACACCTGCTTTAAATGACATTTTTCAGTAATTTTTGGTGCCTTAAAATGCTTCCATCCTCCCACTGAAGGCAATTCACTTAGTAATGGTCAATTCTTGTTTCTCTTTAATAGACTAGTAGTAGGGGAATGATAACAGCTTGCAAAAAGATTGGCAAAGAGTATACTGGTAGGTCAGTAACAAACGGGCAGAAAAGGAGGGGCTTGTTTACTAAAATGGTCATTAGGCTTGAAAAATCTGTCATATGAACTCATGGTCATGGCTGTGATCAAGATGTAACAGGACTATCAGTGGAACAGATGTGCATACACCTGGAAAGAATCTGATTATTCCTGTCACAAGAAAGGGACTGGAGGAGATGGATTTCAGTTTTTTCTATCCAGAAATACATAATTATGCATTAGAGATCTGTCTAAGGTTGGTAATATTTTCAACAATATAACTAGCTATACCAGATTTTGCCATATTGTTTCCATCCTCAGCTTTGCAGTTAGAAGCTATAGTTCAGTATTTTATTTATAGTTATTTTTAAAGTCTTACCCATAGCAGAGTCACACTTCAGCTTTTTGAAGAGCCCCAAAAGAAGCTGAGAAGTTAAAAATTAAGGAAATTATATTCTAACAGTAAGTTAAATACTTTGGCCATTTTGGATTTTCTTATTTAACTGCTTCTAAGTGCTCTTTCCTCTGCTCAGAAGTCTAGGAGGTCCAAAATATGTGAAATGCAAAATCCGATAAATTTGCAAGTGCAGTTCTTTAACACATTACATTATATGTGTACAAGTATGTTTTAGTCTGTTACTAAATGCTATCGGGAAATTAAAAGGGGTACTTACTGCAGATGTTGTATTTTAGTGGCTGGACTAGTATGAAAGGCTATTGTGAAACAGAAGAACGTGCTACTAATGTAAGAAATAATGCAGGAAGATGAATGCCAATACATAGTACAATTTAGGAGTTGGCTGTTAGGGAAAAGCCTGAGAACTCTTTTGCTTGATATGTTTTCAGAGATGATGCACAAGTTTGTGGGGATTTTAAACTCAAATAAATGAGCTACCAGGTACAAAGTCAGCACAATGTTGTATTTAGGGAGTAGGCAGCAGCTGTCAGTGGTGCAATGCACATTCAGAGCAACTGATGGGAAAATACTGCCTGTATAAATAAAGAACAGCCAAAAGAATAGGGAGATAAAATGCTACCGGCGCTGTTGACGTCACAGAGCAAGACTTGGAGGCTGCTGCTGCCTTATGTTGTATTCCTAAGGATGCTCTATCGGTACTTCAAAAGATTGCCAAACTGATTCAATTAGTTGGTCCCTACCACAAACTACAGGATCGACATATTTTAGATAATACGTCAACTAGTTGTTTTTTCCACTGCCATTTGGTTTAGATCATCTATCAGATGCAGAGAAGCAAGCCCAGCATCATTAGCCAACCATGGCTGGCCAATTAGTGCCTCCACTTCTATAAAGGGCAACCTCCTGAACAGCTGTTATTCAATCACAAGGGTATCAGAATTTGCCCTGTTAAGTCCAGGTGAGTTTAAGCTGATGAAAACATTAAATTATGTTACATATCAATGTAGACATCAAAAAGAGTTCGATTGTGGAGTCTTGTTACTTGTGCTGAGAAAGTCTGGGCATTAATAAGAATACCCTAGTTATTAGTGGAATAAAAATTTTCTTTGAGCAGCCTGCATTTTTTAGTCCCTCTTGAAAATGCTCATAGCACTGGGTTCTGTTTATAGCTTTGGTATAAGTTTTCCGAATGCAATTATTGATTTAAATTGACTTTAATTTTATTGCTAGTAATTTAGCTAAATGCCAAGATAAAGAAACTTGATTGTATCATCAACAATAAAAAATATTGAACTAAAATGAGGCCTGATATGCTGTTAACCAATTAGCATTTGTATTCTGGGGCCAAGAAATACACATTTACCTTTAACAGAATGACCGACCAAACGGCTGTCAGTCAGCCAATCTGATAAAGGTCAACTATTGAAAGCCCAGTCGGTCATTACACAAACTAAGTGACCTGGGCAGCCATAAGTTCATTTGTTGTTTTGAAAGGAAAATACACTACTTTCATAGATGTATCTGTTACACATCAATTATAAAACATAATGAAATTTTATGGAGAAAATATGAATATCAACTTTCCTCATGATACTTCTTGTTCATCAGAGGGTCTTTGGGTATCTTGACTGCCACAGACTTGGTTTAAATAAAATGGTATGTTTTAATCCCTTAAAAATATTGTTTACTTTTACTTTAGTCAAACAACTCTTCCCAACAGTAAAACTGGCTCAATAAAACTGTCAGGGATGAAAAACAGTAATATGGAGACTATTCCTAAGATAGGTAACTATTTTATGTAGAGATTTATACATCAGATTGCTTTTTGTTTACCTAAAATTGTAAATATTTTAAACTGGCTTAGCTCTTTGTAGAGTGGTGGCCTAGAAAACATGATTGTGTGACCTGCTGCAGCAGAGCTGATCAATATTCTCTCATGGCTGGTGCTTACTGAAGGGAAGGGCCAGAGCTGGGAGCCACAGGTGGAGGACAGTTGCAGAGTAACTTTCCTATGCAAGGAAGTTTGCACAGGAATAACTTATTGGTACAGAGAAATCCCCTCATGTTCTTGGTTAGGAGTTGATTTAGTTGAGTAAGAAAAGAATTTTTAAATGTCATCCTCTAAATGCAATTGCCTGCAATACCATCAGCTGGACACGTTTAACTCCAGAGTCAACCTGAATAGTTGCATCATCACCCTGCTGATCTAAATTTCTCTGTGCCATGTCTGCCCTGAGGGCGTATTTTGTATCTGTTGCAACATTCCTCAAACCAGGGAAGAAATAGTATTTCAAGATGTCCATAGCTTTTGTTTTTGTAGAAATTTCAGGAACACACCACTCCCAGTTAAACGATCATGCAAACTAGATGTTCTGTCTTAATAGGTAAATATATATTTTAACATCCCCTTTTCTTTTAAAAAGTACCAGAAATGTTCATTCTTTATTTGAAAAAGTTAAGCTGCTTCCCCTGATAAGCTGTGCATGTCTTTAGCTATGTCTTCTGTCTTTCCACAGTTCTAGTGTCTTGTTATCTGCAGTCACTTGTTTTGCAAGGACAAAGTTTTTTACAACCATGTTCTCCCTTTCAAATAAAAGTGAAAACCACTGTCATGATTTTACAAAGATCTTAAAGGACTGAAGATTTACTCTGTCTTTAAGGTAGGATATAATGTTCTGTTAATAGAGATGGGAATTTCATATGTGGCTTTACAGAATAAATTACATAAATGCACTATGAAAGCACTGCTCAAAAATCCTCAGTAATAATGCTGAATGTATCTGCTTACATGATTCATGTAAATAAATATGATTACTGAAAATGTCTGCTAATTCTTCTATGGCCCAAATGGTGCCAGTTTCAACAGCTTGAAAATATGAATTTATTTTCATTTGTTAAATCCTGATTTTGTACTTGGTTTATTTTCTACTTCTGTTGCCTTATGAAGCTGGAAACCAACAGAAGTATTTTTGGATTATATACCTGTTCGTGATCAGAGTCTTTACTAATGTCAGCATTAATGTAGAAAATATATTGATACCTGTAGGCTGTCAAACAGGCAAGGTGGCAATTTTCCTCAGTTTGTGTAGTGATGCTGTTCTGTGAATGCATGCAGGAGTATGTACGCACATATTAGCAGTACATTGTCTATGTATACGTGGTGCCAAGAGAATAGTGTGTGTGAGGCTACAGTTTTATCTAAGGAGGTGTCAACTTCTCTAAAGTTATTTGACAGGAGTCAAGGTGGCAGTGTTTTGGGGCTTGGGGCCTGAAACCTTCAGTTTTAACCCATCACACCCATCTTCTTTATATGTCCCTGGAGGATACGGAGGACATTTGTCTGGCAGCTTGCTCCACGCCAGTTTTCCAGTCTCTGATACACCTTTGGGGTTTTGTGCCACCTTTCTTTCTTCTTTTCTTTCCTACCTTTGTCCTTAGTGTCAGCAAAGAGAAGTGGGGAGAGAAACTAAATGTTGGCACCCTGATTCCTGTCCAACAAAGACTCACCCCACATGACTGCGAAGGAAGGGCTTGGTTGCCCTGATCCAGCTAGAAGCAGTTGTTCCTCGGACTAAAACATCTTTCCAATTGCAATCGTAATTCCCTTGCCAATCCCAGAGGTTCAGGAACATGTGGTCTCTCCAAAAAATCCTGAAGTGAGAAAGAAAAAACAGCAACAATGCAGAAATTCCTAATGACACTTTTTTATTTTAGCCCGATTTCTAGTTTCATTCTGAGTACGAGTGTGTGCATAAAAATGATGATGGCTGTTGCACACTTTCCTGAATTTAGAAAGGGACAAGAAGAAAGCAATTTTGGCCTGGCATCAGAAAATTTTACTTCCTGCTTATGGCATGGAGTATGGTCATTTACAAACCCTGGACTTCACTCCTGTTTTTCTGTTTCATGGCCACTGTATCTTTTGTGCATACACTTTGAGCAGTTTAAAAATGTATTTTCCATAGCTGACCTATACTTCAGTATAGTTGGATATGAGAGTCTTCAATCAGAGTCGAGTTGTTGAAAAGCAGAAAGAATCTAAAAAAGGTTAGAAGGAACAACATGAAAAATGTACTGCTATAGCATGTTTGTCTGTGTCCTGCCAACTTGGGGAATATATATCTTTATAGAATCATAGAATCATAGAATGG
>NW_010292271.1:0-44774 GCF_000700745.2 Antrostomus carolinensis | reverse complement strand
CAAGAAGGACAGGGAACTGCTTGAGAGAGCCACAAAATGATTAAAGGAGTGGAACATCTCCCTTATGAGGAAAGGCTGAGGGAGCTGTGTCTCTTTAGTTTGGAGAAGACTGAGGGGTGACCTTATTAATGTTTATAAATATGTAAAGGGCAAACGTCAGGAGGATGGAGCCAGGCTCTTAGTGATGTCCAATGATAGGACAAGGGGCAACAGGTGCAAGTTGGAGCACAGGAGGTTCCATGTAAACATAAGGAAAAACTTTTTCTCTGTGAGAGAGGCCACTGGAACAGGCTGCCCAGAGAGGTTGTGGAGTCTCCTTCTCTGGAGACATTTGAAGCCTGCCTGGACACATTCCTGTGTTGACCTACTGTAGTAGATCCTGCTCTGGCAGGGGGATTGGACTAGATGATCTTTCGAGGTCTCTTCCAATCCCTAACATTCTGTGATTCTGTGTTAGAATGGATTGTCGTCATGCTTTTTTACAATGACTTTCTAGCTCTGACTTCACAAAAACAAGACAGGATTTGAAAGAATCAAGAGTCCTGGATAAGAAGATATGTCTGACTGTCTGTCTAAAAGACATATAAAGACACATAAACAAGCACTTTAGAGTTTTCACCTGGCTGTTAGCAAGAAAAGAAGATAAATAAATAAATCAAAGTTAAAAAAAAAAATCCTAAAATTAGATCCAATGCTGATTCCCCTTATGTTTCCTAATGATGCTCATTACAATCCTAACTACATTTTAATAATGAAATCTAATGCCTCCATTCATCATTAGAGTGAAATACAAACGCTGACAATTGACAAAGCTACTAATAATAAAAAGGTTCACAGGACTCAAAACTGTCTGTGCGTATTTATCAGAAGAAAAGGCAAAGCTATTGTGGTTGCAGTTCAGGAATACATCTCTGAGCAAAAAGAAAAAAAAAAAAGGCAACAAACCAAAAATCCTAAAACAGAAGGGAAAGAAAAAAAAAAAGAATAAATTAAGAATCTACCAATGAACACAACGATCAATATTTATGGACTTCTTGGGGATAGTTTTTGCTCACATTTTTTGCTCATTTTTTTTGCTCATAAAGCCTTTGTTTGCAAGAAAATATTAAATACAGAGAAAGTAGAGGCAGACAAGAGCGAAACATTTCTGAGCTATTTTGATAAATTTGTTTGAGAAGATAAATGTTACCAGCTGTTACATAAATTATAATCTTTAACATTTACATCTCTCCCATTCAAAAGCATTATAAAGTTATTAATATGCCTACCTGGTTAACTTCACAAAATTATCGGTTGTCAATGTACACCTACATCTTATGATATATAGTATATTTATAAAATTAATGCTTTAAACTGATCTTAAAGGGAGCAAAGACTGAAATTAATTTCTTTTCTCATACTCAAGGTTTGAAATGCAAACATCCAAAGTATTTTGTCATTATTATGCTTTCCTACTTTTTCTCATTCTTTCACATAATAAAATCTCAATGAATGTGAAGATCTCTGAGAATGTTGAGTGGTAGATCTCAGTAGGGTGATTGGTGCATGGGGAATTTTATCCTGATGCTGACAAAGCTGAATGGTATTAAACTTGAAGTCTTATTCTCAGTTGTCCTATAGAATCTAACCCTTAAGTAGAAACTATGGGGGTAAGTTTTGTAAAGCTATTACAGTGGCTGTAAACATATTAATTCTGTCCTTGTATAGGTGAATGTTAATATAAATCTTCCATTACATGCTTTAATTAACAGATTTCATACAATGGGAATGTCTTTGAGTATCACTGGAACTGTAGTACTGGTTTTCTGAATCTAACACCTGGCCACGCTGAACTGACCCCATTTTATGCTGGTGAGAGGGGGGTGACCAGAGTTTCTTTCTAGAGAATTTTATCAAGTCTCTCTTCTGCCATGTACAACTGTTGATTCTTCTCTTTGTTTATTATTATTAATAAACAAACGTTTATTACATTTGTTGTGTCAGAAACATCTTTTCCCTTTCTACTGTTCTCTATTTTAATATTTTTTTCCATTTTATTTTCTCCTTTTCTCTTTTCTCTTTTCACTTTTCTCTTATTCTGCTTTTTCTCCCCAGTTTCTTTTTGCTTCTTTGCATTGTCCACCTGCCTATCTCCTTCATCCACTTTGTCTTCTTTTAAGTAAAACTCTCATATCCAAGTTGCCATGACCTCAAAATGCAAAAAATATCCTCAGTCAAACCTTTCACAGTTCTTTCAATAGGACAATAGTGGAGCAATTGATAAGGAGGAATATGGGGGTTGTGTATCACTGTGCAGACAGGGAAGGCTTTTAGAAACACATAAACACAGTGCACATACACACGTGATTGATTCTACATAATGTGCGCAAGTGTCTCTCTTGGAAAAGTTTCTGAAGACAGACAACAAGTTATGCTTGTAAAACATTTAGGTTTAGTCTTCTGTTAAAATTATTTCATCGCAAAATGAAATATAAAGCTCACTTCTCTGCTTAGTATTTGTCACTCTCCTTTACTTTCAATGCCTTCTGTTTCAAAATCAATTAATTTTTCCCATTTGATACTACTCTGCACATCAATTTTTAGTCTCTTAGCAGAAATATAGTCACCGTTACTTTTAACAAAATCTTATTGTTTAGTAGTTCTACATCTATATTTGACTTAAAAAAAAGAGGTATGAGCTAATGTAATAACTGAAGACTAATTAAGGTTAAGAAAATACTGAATAAATATATTTCCTTTTCTATCTGATACATAGTTGTGGGGCATCATAAAGAAATATTGAAAAGCTGGATAGCAGTGTTGCTGTAATAGAGCTTTAGAACTTTTAGCCAAATTACATATCCTTTTTGTGTCTAAAAAGGGAAGTCCTGAATAATTGTAAAATAAGAAATTAGTGTAAATCCTCCTACCCAACTTTCTTCACACATGGCACACGCGAAGAACTGTGTCTTTTTCAGTGTTATAAGTCTCTGTCATATTTACCTCCTTCAGAAAGTAACTGCTGAAAAATTCTACCTATAACTATGGGTGTATGCTCATATCTGCCTAATTTATCTACTTTCTCCTCTTCAATTACATGCAAAATCTGGGTTGAAAGTACTGTCATAATACATTTATCTAGACACATTTAGTCAAGTGATATATTTGGACTTCAAATAAATGTACTGAATGTGATTGCATGATCTTGCCCTATAGCAATGTTCTGCAGAGTGGTGAAAATTTTTCCTTATGAATAGAAGGCAACTAGAACTTTTGGGTTTTGGTAACAGTAGCAACTGTTGACAAGAGGTAGAATTTTTACAAGTGTACTTACATTAGCACAGAAATCTGAAAATACTCTGTTAATCACTGTTTCTCTTGTAAACAGTTTCACATAAGAAATAACAAGAATATTCTTGTTCACTTACAGACAAGGGACACAGATCTAACTAGAGATTTAGGATCTTTGAAAAAATGGAAGTGAGCAAATTTTGTCTTTTTTGCTGGTTATCCAAGTATTCAGAAACAGGTAGATCTGACTCAGTTTTCTTCCCAACCAAGATCTGATATACCCACTAGCTCTATGTTACTTTAGCAGAGTTTACAAATGGCACACTGTGGCTATGTATGAATCTTGTCATTCTTGGGAGTTTCCCTTCTAATCAGAGGATCATTAATATTTAAAAAAATAATAATGCAAACTATGGCATAACAGGAAAAGCAAGAACTCAATGGCTCGTGAAAGGTGGCTACTGCGTTCTAGAGGTAGTCTGACAAGTTGTGACTGCTGCAGTGTTACTTTTAAGGTAGATGTAGAAAAAAGACAGTTTTTTTCCTATGGTGATATATGTGTATCAACTTTCATGTACATAGAAAAAGTCACTTGAAATTTAAATCCCACTACAATTAAAATCAGACACGCTTATGCACGTGGATATACATATACATGTGCACACATCTGTATGGAAGACATTAATAAGTTAGCTGGTGCTACAGAAATGTACAGGAACACGATTCTAACAGAAGAATTGTTTCTAGGTCTCATGTAATAAAAATGAAACTTTACACAGCAGACCAGTCTCTTATACTGCCTCTGATTTCAGGCCAATAAATGTCAAGATCTTTAAAAATGAACTTCTAATAATAAAACAACTTTTAGATTCATGTCGATGCTTTCTATGTGCTCTTACTTGTGAGTCAGAATGATTGATACTCAAGTTATTTCCTGAAATGTAAATGATTCAGGTAATCCCATTAGGAAAGATATGAAACTGTAAATTTCTTATGAAGTAAAAATTACAGTGCAGTCTGATGTCTGGAGAGCCATTTCACAGCCTCACCAAGAGAAAAAAAAAAAAAGATAGATAAGCAAGAATATATAGCATGTGGTCTACAGGCCTGTACTTGCTCAAGTGATACCAATCACAGCTGATTGAAAGCCAGTATTTCACATTTGCTGTAGATTATAGATTATCTACTTGTCTAAATTGCTCTCAACTCCTTAGGAATTTGGACAGTTTTCTTATGTACCTTGCACTGGATTTGGAGAGAATGTGTTTAGTCCGAGTCTTGCCCAGAAGGCTTTTGATCAGCATGATGACTGCCTATTTTTAATTTGATTTCTTTCCTGTTACAATACTTTGGGCCGGAATTCCTGATCCCCTTATGGTTGTTGTTTATCAGTGGGTATTGTGTTCCACCGAATTACAACTGGAAGATATTATTTCACTTCTAGCTTTTATGATTTCCTTTCACATGTCTCTTCTTCAATAGGAGCCAAGATTATATATTATCTTTATAAAGATTATCTTCTTAAAACATGATTGCAGTAATCCTTTGTGGTGTTCTATGATCCAGAACCATATTTTGTAGTGATGTAACTGCCCTTTAAATGGATAGATTCGCCCATCGGAAGGCAATCTTTTCAGTGGGAGAGATGCAAAACAATGGAAGGCCATAGCACTCTTCTTCTGATACAAAGTGAAAGGGAGGACAGAGAAAACCCAAGTATCAGAGGGGACAAAAAGGGTTAAGAGGAACTAGATACCATTCATCAGTAACTTACTGCAATTGATTATTGGATGCTGTTTCCTATCTGCTAGATTAAGTAAAGAATGATAACCAAAAGGAATCCTTACAGCCTTCCTTTGCACTTTGCCAGAGGAAAATGTATGTGATTAGGGGAGGCATAAGGTGTAGCTGAGACAGGCCATGGCATAATGCTCTTCAGAAGAACATGAAAATGACGTTTTCCAGTGGAGTGTCAAAGAGACACTCATGCATTGATTTCCCAGGGAAGCTTTCAGGTTTTCTTTCTAAGAGCAGGATACACAACTGTGATGATTTCACCACAGGAGAAGGAGGAAACTACTGTTACAGAGAATGTTGAATCTAGTGCAAAGAATTAACCAGTTGGTTACTACAAGCTTTTTCTTTTACTCCCTGAACAGATAATGATTGTGGTTTTCATTTTCAATTTGTTAGCAAGTTTATGTTGTAGTAGGAGAGGTTCTTTAGGTTTAGGGTTGTTTATATCCTTTGCCTAATTACCTCTCAGTTTTTGAGGAAATCTGGAATGTGAGACCTGATACCATGCTCAAGATGTACCCTCTGACAGAACCGTCTCTGAATTTACTGCAGATTTGCATTTCATTCTCACTGCATTAATTTGTTTTTGTAGCTATGGTCTTGCTCTTTTGGAAGATATAAAGCTTGCTGAGATGGACTTTTCATAAATGCTAGTCAACTGAACTTTGGGGATGTAGTACTTAAAGCAGAATGGGATTTAGCTATACAAGTGTACTTATTTATCTTCCCTATTTATTTATTTAGTAAGACATGGTGCAGGCTTTTCTATTCATCGGATATCTACCAGTCCAATAAAGATAGATCAGAGTTCCCTCATGTTTTTTTTCTCAAACCTGCTTTTAAACACTTAAGCATGGCTCTTGAGTCCAATTTTCTGTTATCCTACGCAAATACGTTTTACATTCTCTCAAACCATCCAGCATGTTAAGCCTGGCTTTTGAACAAGTTGTTTTTCATGTCTTCACTACTCCTACCGGATGTAATTTTCAGAACCACAGTTATCAGATGGTTAATAATAATCTCATAATCTTGATTTTAAAAGCTATGATCTAGGCATTATTAAATTTGTTCTTTACTAACACTGTTTTCTCCTTATCTAGTTTTTCTTTGTGATATTCATTCATCTAATACAAGTATTGAAAACACTGTTTTTTTTTTCTTCTAAGAAGGCTGAACAAATAAAGCTCACACTTCATTGTCTTCATGCCTTTTCTCAGCACTAAGTCAGTTCTGTCTAGGAGACTTAACTGAAACAAATTTCTGTAGGAGTTTAGCCTTACCTATAGAGCACAAAGTCAAGTCTATTTGTGTTCTAAAGCTTGCACTAGCAGACTCCATTAATAAATTAACAGTTACTTCAAGGGATGTTCAAAGCACAGTTTGCACTGCAATTCCTCTTTCTCATACATTTCATGATGCAGAGGAAAAAAATAAAAAATAAAAAAAAAATGAAAACGAACAGCATGTAAAGTCAAAATTGAAGATATTAAGACTTGAGAGTTAATATATTTTATAAAGTATTAAATATCAGTAAAATATTTTTTCGTTCTAATGAGAGAAACTTAGAAAAACTAAGCATTTAGAAAAGCTTAACAGTTGGTGAAGATTCCTTATTTTAGTTGGTTCACCAAGGTGCATTCTTTTTGTTCATCAGAACTAATGATACACTGTCAGTGGTCAACAGCAATTTGCCCAGGGAACTAGATGATCTTTAAGGTCCCTTCCAACTCAAAACATTCTATGATTCTATGATTGTAATGTGGAGACCTTCTATCTTCCTCTTAGCTTCATACTTCCAAAGTTTAATTAAGTGAAGCAAATGCATGAAAGTAATCTCTTGGGTGTTTCATCAGTTGCATTTGTGAATGTATGCTTAAGGTTTGTTATTAAGATGTGTCATGCTTAGTTGAATTAATCGTCCTGCCAATGCCAACAGCTTTTCTTAAAAATTCTTCAAAAACTACGTTTTGGTTGATAATGATGAAAGGTTGTTGTTTTGTGGGGTTTATTTTGTTTGTTTGGGCTTTTTATGTTGTTTTCTGATCTGGTTACTGATATGATTCAAGACACACATCTTGGTAGCATGTTGACTTGGTGCCTAATTAGAAAATTTTGAATATCATTCCCATATTAGATACTGATGATCAGAAATTGGTCAAAGAAGTTGTCCCAGATGTTCAAAATTTATCTTTATTGAATATAAAAGAGCAGCGAATTTGCTCTGCTGAGTTACATACTTCAGTATTTTTCTTCTTAGAAAACAGACTTCATTAGATGAATAAAGATAACTGTCTTAACAGCAAAACAAGCAGCTCAGCTTTCACATACTGATATATCTCATTTATTCCTGAAGAATACACTTTTACGCAAATAAGCAGTGCATATAGCACCTGATATATCTTTAAATATAGAGAGGAAAATATATAATGTTCATGGTGATTCCTCTGTATTATCTTGCTTTTTGTATATAAACAAAGGTTCTTTGTTTTCCGATTTAACTACTTCTGAGGATATTAAACTTCGAGCAAGTGTTGCTGTAACTCAGCTTTAATAAATTACGCACATTAATAAAAAGGAGTGACATGTTAATAAAAGTATGTCAGATCTTATGAACAAATTTGAAAACAATACAAAGATCAATCATTTTATCTTGTAGCTATAGTCAGTACACTATTAAGTACAAAAACTATCTTTGCTCTTGGTTGAAAAATTAGCATTATGTTCATTGTGACCACCAGCTTCTAAGGTAGGTACATTGTTAATACCTGACCACTACTTTTGGATGGTTGGAATCAGTCTCTAGAAAACCATAGAAAAGGTCTAAGACAAAAACTGTTGTCTAGTGTATATAGATGTGCTATATTTTCTCTTTCATTGTTTTACCTAAGTGTGGAACATAACATTTTACATAACATATTGTTCAGATCTTGCTTGATAAATTTGATATATGAAATTCAAAATAATGTTAAAAGAACTTTACCAGAATTGTTCAAATATGTTTGAAATTATTTTTTTGCCAGCTCTGAAAGCATGCATCTGTTTTCAATGTTTTTATGTAAGCGTACCATACTCTAGAGCTAACTTCATAGGCTGTGAGATTGATCTAAATATTGAATGGTTTCAGTCTCTTTTGCACCAGCAGAAAGGAGGAGGAGAATGTTGATTCGATAATTACCAATACTCATGTTGTATTTATTTAGAAGTGCTGAACACTTGAGAAAAGTGCTGTACTCATTTATTGTGTTAGCTGGGCCTCAATGGGGTTCTTGCCTTCTTAATTCATTTCTAAGACTTTTCTGTTTCCTTATTTGTTTATGACTTCCTGAAGAGGAAATGCCCCCTCTGTTAGGGGTTCTGAGAGCTTGCTACCAGCTGCAATTGTCTTCTAGGGTTCTCTGCTAGAAAGACTTTTCCTTGTTTAAAGACACTGGCGTACAAGAGAGAATGCAGACATTATTTAGGAAACAAGATTTAGAAATTTAAGAATTAAAATTTAAAGAAATAGGCATTTATAAATATTGAAATTGGTTTCTGAAGAAGACTGGTTTTCTTTTCTTGTTCTGGGTCTGACAGGTTCTTTTACAACAATTCATAATCTTCCTTATAGACTCTGTACCTTTTTCTGTCTTGTCATCACGTTCTCTGTTGACATCCTGTAAAGATCACGCTGTGTATCTATTTCTCACATACTATCAGTGCTCAGGTCAGTCTGTTTAAATAGACTGCATGTCGTTTGGTTCCTTTGTGTTCCCTCTTACTGCAGAAACATAACTCTGCATATAAAAATTGTAACAGGGCTGTTCTTGCAAATAATCTTTTAGACTATAGCTTAGCTATGCTACAGAAAACATTTCTCAAACTGTGGATTGCGTTGGATGGTGACTTAAATAGCTTATTCTGTGGGTCACGTACTGAAGCAGATCCACTTGGTCTGTGAGTTCAGAACAATTAATTGACTAATGTTCAATCCATATTTAATCAACTGAATTATGAATTGATACTTTATTATGTTAAAGTTCTTATATTGCAAGTTTAATTGTGAGTAGACCCTTGCATTTCTGTGGAGCCT
Organism: Antrostomus carolinensis; assembly: GCF_000700745.2. NCBI lineage: Eukaryota > Metazoa > Chordata > Aves > Caprimulgiformes > Caprimulgidae > Antrostomus > Antrostomus carolinensis. The sequence goes on along the minus strand of NW_010292271.1, from coordinate 35,638 downwards.
TTTGATTTCCATGTGAAATGTCCGCACATTTTGCTCTGTGGCAAATTTTCCAGAGCAGGAATTGGAATACCTAGGTAAGAAATGAAAATTCAAAAAAATATTTCTGCATCAACTTACTCTTCTTGTTTTGAAGAGAGTCTTCACTGATTGTCTACTACAGACTTCGTTTATTTGTTTTCAGCATTGCTGTCTGTGTTTCCTTCTTGTGAATATGGTGAATTATAGAGTAGTAAATAAGCATTTGCATCCTTTCTTAAATCTGAAGTGATCATAAATCAACACTACTTTGCTGCATACTTTTTTTTCTTAGATTATATTAATAATTGCTATAACGTTGATGAAGAAATTCCTCTCTTCAAATAAACAAAATGCATCCTGCACTAAAAAGTATATGTAGTTATCCAGTGCCATCTTTTCCTGGTTTTAGTGGATATACATAGTACATTTTTCTAAGTCTTTTGCTTCAAATCCTTGCATTGATAAGCAGTCCTTGCATAATGTAATTTTTTTACTCCTTTACCTCTCTTCTTTCTCTACCACCCCAAAAAGTCCACAGCATCCCTTGGTTCCTGTACATTGTACATTTTTCACTATATAGACAGAAAATGGGGGGAAAAAAACCCATGGTTAGTATTTAGCTACTTCAATTTGTTCCAGTGCTCAAAATATTTATGTTCGTTATTTTTCTGGATGGTACATAGGTTTATACATAATCATTTTTAAGGAGAATGATTATATTTTGAACTTTTAAAAATCCATTCAATATTTTAAAGTTCAATTTCTAAGTCAACCCACTATTTGTAAAGCAGTTCAATTTTGAAATAGGTTCAACATTCAAACCATCTGCACATTGGTTCCACTTAAGCATGCCACTGAGACCTAATCCTCACAAAAATGCTATTTGATCCCAGGAAGAAAAAAAGATAATGGATTGACCCTCTACGTGAAACCAAAAAAGAGAGTTCTGGGTTGCTGCCATTCAAATGAATAGAAACCGGCAGCAATTCTAACACCTTTCCAGTTTCAATTTTATTGCATCTGCAGGCATCATGCTGGAATGGTAAACATTTTAATGGTCAGACTCCGTCCACTTATGCCATTACTATTTCCCTATTATCTCCTATTTTTTGTGTGAAACAGAAACTAAAAGGTGACAGATTGCTGTGAAGGAAATGAATGGAGAAGCCATTTGCATTCATTTCAGTTGAAGCAAATCCCCTTCTTTCCCATTTCTTTGTTGTCCTTCAGAGAGATTTCTTACAGCTTCTGAAACTCCATGAGCCAGGCACTACATTTGGATAATGCAGCTGAAACCCTATTCATGAGTTTATGATCAATGTGATAATGCTAAACTTCTTTATATAAAAAGTCAGTTTCTTTTTAAATATAATTTATTTAGATTAATAGAAAGATTTCAGCTACAGATGCTCTGAAAAGTTGTGGGGTTTTTTTAAAGATGACTCTCTAAAGAATGCAGAGCACAGAAAACCCCTGTAAAAGCCTATCAGCTTATATAATTGTGCCTTTTTTATTTAAAATCATCTTGACTAAGACACTTTCTTGAGTTGTCCTTATTCAAAGATGAACTCGCATATCTCCATTTCATAGAATCATAAAATGGTTTGGGTTGGAAGGGACCTTAAAGATCATCTAGTTCCAACCCCCCTGCCATCAACAGGGACACCTTCCACTAGACCAGGTTGCTCAAAGCCTCATCCAGCCTGGCCTTAAACACTTCCAGGGAGGGGGCATCCACAACTTCCTTGGGCAACCTGTTCCAGTGTCTGGCCACCCTCACAGTGAAGAACTTTTTCCTAATATCTAAACCTTCTTGGGCTATGTGTGGTGGTTTCACTTGGCTAGCAGCCAAACACAGCTGCTCGCTCCTCCCCTCCAACCCTGGGAACAGGGGAGAGAATCAGAGGAGTAAAAGTGAGAAAACTCATGGGGTGAGACAAAAACAATTGAATAATTGAAATAAAATTGATATAAAATTGAAATGAAAAAAATAATAGTAACATTAATAATGGAATATTCAAATGAGTGATGCACAGTGCAGTTGCTCATCACCTGCCAGCAAATGCCCAGCCTGTCCCTAGCTAGCTATCCCAAAATCAAAACCATCATCCTGAAAGAGCAGGCCTGAGCAATCCCCGAGAGAATCCCCCAGCTTTCTGGTCAGCCCTTATTAATATACTGAGCATGATGTTATATGATATGGAATATCTCATTGGCATATCCAAATGGGTTTTGCCAATTACTACACTTTACCCTCCCAGTCCTTTGCACTTGCAGACTAGTAAAACACAAAGAGTCCTTGGACTTTCAGCAACAACTAAAAACATTAATATGTCATCAACATCCTTGTCATAACAAGTCCCCTATTGAAACTAAACCACATCGCTATTCTAGCTACTAAGAAGAAAATTAACTCTATCCTAGTGAAACCAGGACACCTACGATTCTGTTATCTTCCTTGCCTAAGACTCCTAGTATGGTTATGTGTTAGACACCCCCTGGCTCCCCTTCGTGTCCTCAGTCCAAGCTCCTGTGCGTAGGACCTCAAGCACGTGAGCACCACATGCAGGAGGGATGGTTCGTGCCCTGGGCCTGTGTGTGTACAGGAACAGTGTGTGCGGGACAGGCTCCCGGTCCTAAGAGCTGGAGAAAGCTATAGGTGCACATACTCCAGTATGAATTTCCATGATGTATGTACTACACTGACTCAGTATTAAAGCAAAATAATATTATGATGTGCCTTGATATTTAAACAGAGACACACAGTGTAGCTATGTGTCCTTAATTTCAAGTACAGCTTATCTTTTGCACATGGAACTAAGAATATAACATGGTTTATGATATCCTAGAGACATAAATTTCCTACCTTCATATAATTCCTGAATGTGTGACAGAAATGAAGGCACAGATCCAAGTAAAGATTCTTTATAAACCACATTCCAACCCATTGATAAGCATTTCACATTTCCTTGTGGTATATATATATATTAGGCTTTCTGGGAAAGAGAAGCTTTAAAAAAATCACGTAACATCCCAAGAAGCAGCTTTTATTGTCTTACAGGCATGGAAAAGCCCCAATTCACAGCAAATTTCATACCATTTGAAAACTAACCATAGTTTCAAGCCAGACTGTTCCATCTGAATATCCTCCAAGGTTGTTATAATTCTGATATGAATTTGTATTCCAATGTTGTGGCTGGCTCTTATAAAATGAAATACTAACATAGATCCAAGCACTCCCAGCTTTGCCAAAGTATCCAAATCTGGTTTAAGTTAACTAATTTGATCTTTATTCTTAAGTTGACCTTAACCAAAACTGTCTTTTTCACTTCTGATAATAAAATTAAAAGTATACTAGAAAAGAAAACTTTTCCCCCACACTCTATAAAATGTATTATGAGCCTGTGTTTGCCACTTTCAGATTACACTGAACAATTTATTGCAATTTCATGCAATTAGAGCTACACTTCTAATCAATCACACTTGCAGAAGGGGAGCCATTTTTAGGTCACTATGTGCTCCCTTGAATATTTAGTTTGGTTATGGAAGGTTGCTCTTTAGTAACTTAAAACTACATATAAATTGCAGTTAATATTAGTAAAGTAAAATATATAGGGTTTCTCCTCTTCAGCCTTTACAGGAGGAACATCCAAAAGAGCGTACTGGGGGGTGTGTGTAGGAAGAAGCCGGAATGACTTCAAAAATTATTCCTTCAGAAAAGTTCATGTGTATGTACATACAGAGGGTCAAAACTATTTTTTCCTTGTTCCCTAGTGATTGCAGAGGATTTGCTATCTCTGCAGATCGTGTATTCAGGTTCAGATGAAATATCAAGTCACAGGAAACCTTCAGCAGATTTCTCTGATATCAGTTTGTGGAGATTTTTCTATATTCCTTTTCCTATTACATCTCAAGCTTGTTCTGCCCTTTCCACAGTGACAAATAGTCACTATCCATGTTAAGTTGACCAGCTATAGAGGAAGCCTCAAGCATGCTCATGGCTAAACTTCCCTATGCTGAAGTTTTATAAATAGTTTTCATCCTACATAGTGTCTCCCTCATTTTTTTTTTTTTTATTATTATTTTTTTTTACTTTTTATCAACTGAGGTGTAGACATCGTGCTGATTACAAGGAAGGAAACAAAGAATGTAGTTACAGTGGAAATGATTGTTGCAGGATGTGGTGCAGGTATTAATGCCAGAAGAGGAGCAGAAAAATTCACAGTTCATCATAGGTTGTAAAATACAACTCTTTGAATGCAACGTCTGGCTCTGGAAATCATTAGTGTCTTTGCAGTCATGAAGTTTTATGGTACTGCTATACACACCCTACTTGCCTGTATCTTGTAACTGCCAGGGGCAAGATAGTATGCTAGTCTGACTTTTGATCTGGTCTGTAAAAGTTTTGTCTGTCCCTACTGGACTCTGTCTCCTCCTGCTCTATTCTCTTGTGCTCCTGGGAAACTTCTATTCTTGGCAAAAGATCTGACCCTGACTCCATAGTGCCAGCTCTGACTGGACAACTTATTCCAACACCATCAGTAGTATTTTTCTTGAGTATGAATCCTGTCTTTTCCTGTTTCTGTTTTCTACACCCCTCTGGTATCTCTTAAGTGTTCCTTCAACATAACCTTTAAAAGATTCTCCTGATTTCCACTCACATTTTCTAAGGATAGTTCACAACAGATCACATCTCAGATACTTTTCTTTTTTCCTTCAACATCTTGTGACTCTACAAGCATAACCTTGGCTTTTAGACGATACACCTCCTAAATTTTACTATGAAGGGGCTCCTTGTAAACATCTACAGAGCTTCCCCTTTATCTTTCTCCATGTCCTTTTTATAGGTAGGAGCTAAAGTCCTGTCTTTTGCAGCCTGTTACCCTAATAGTCTTTTGTTAATTCCTTGCATTTCATCTACATCAACCTGTTGTCTTGTATTTAACTTAAATTACAAAACCTTTACTGTTCAAGTCATTTTTATATTCCTGCTTTTGCAGAGCATAACTGATGTCTAAGGCATGGAGTACATTATCATTATAACAGTAATTAAACAACAGCAGCACCAAAATGCTTATGTAGAAAAAGTTTTGTATGTGAAGTATAGAATGAGAAAGTCAGAACTTAGTGTTTTGGTTTTATAATGTTCCTTACAGAGAAACTCAACATCCAATGTGATTTTTGTTTTGGTTTTACAAGATGTGAGGGATGCAAATTTTTGTTTCTTCATATGTCAATTTAGAGTCTGTGTCTGGAATGAAGATGAAGGAGGTTGTAGAAAGAGTGAAGACAGCTGTGTCCACAAGGGTAGACTGCAGAAGCAGCACAGGGACATTTTTCCTAGGGGTCTAGGGGCAGTTGTTTGGACACTGTTGCAATCCATAAAGCTGCAACCCATTAAAAGTTGCTTCAGTAAGAACAATTGTAAGGAAAGAATCAGCAGGGATTGTTTTTAAACCCTCTAATTTCTTATTCAGGAGATCTGAAATTATCCATTTAAGAAGTTTCTTGTTCTAGTATATTAAATTGTAATTTAAACTATCAGCAAAAATGTAACAGAAGTTACTTTTCTCATATACACATACTGCATACACAGCCTTCTCTAGGAAATAAGGACTGCAGGGGTTGTGTACAATTTCTTCTCTATTTGCTGCATAATTTAGAAAATCCTAATAATCTAAAACCTAAGCACTTTCATGAACTACCCTTTCTGTGTTTCAGTAATAGGCAGAAAATAAGTTTATAAAGGAACTGAATATACAATCACAATTTAAGAGTGAACCCCAACAAAGGTCCTGAACAGATCATTCCGTGCTCTCCAGTGAGTGCCATTTTCCTTACTACCTTGTTTGCAAGTTGCTTTACATGTACGTGACAATAGGACCCACAATTGAAAGCAGACAGCAAGACAAACATGACCAATAACATGTCGCCACTTTAACAATACTTTAATAAAGTTGGAAGATCAATTCAAGCTTTTCTCAAAGAAGTGTTACTCAACAAGATACAGAATGATGAATGCTGATCTCTTAAAACCACTAAAGTATAAAGCCTTACAAAAGGTTTTTTTAATACAACTGTGATAAAGCAGGCTTCTGTTGATGAATGACAGTGATGTGGCTGTCCTAACACTTACTTAAAACAGTGAAAAATGAAGTCATTAGTAAAAATAAAATGCAAATATTACTGGATGCAGGAACATTTTTCTTCCCACATTTCAGGTTGGATTTTCAGCTCCCTTTGTGATGCTTACATGCATCAAGATGAATATAAGATGCGTAAACCTAATTTCTACCCATACCTCAGTAAAAAATGAATTAGTGAACCAAGAGAGCTGCAATGCCATCTGTTTTTAAACCAAGACTGCTTTACAGGATAAAAGAGTAGGATGAGTATCATGTATGAAGTGTGAAAAGTAGTTTGCAGTTACAATCTCTAGGCCACTTACTGTCTTTGAACACATAAGGATGGAGCATGGAAAATATAAAGGGAGAAATCTTGTTGCCCCATTGCCAGCCTAAGTCTAATATGATAATATCTCACAAATGTTGAAGTCAGGCTGTTAAGATGCAGCACGCCAATTCTACATGTTATACCCAGGTCACAAACCTCTATTCAAATCCTACTTATGTCCTTAATTTGTCCCTGGCACTGTCTGGTTATTTCAGGATTACTCTAGGAATGCAAGTTTGGTTCTGGATTTACAGCCAGTAAACTATTCTTTTGTCCTGGTAGAAGAGGATGAGGAAAGAGCTGTGGACTCTTTCTGTAAAGTTTTCCTCCTCTTCAATCCTCTGAAGTAGGTTCACCCCTCAAATGAGTGATGTTGCTGTTAACTGTCGTATCTGAGCTGGTGCAATAGACAGGACAAAGAGAACTCTGTTCAGCTGCAGGTTGGCATCGGCTGAAGATACATGTACTTACAATTGGTCTGTTCTTAAGACTGTTTTTTTTCTAGTATTAGTCTGGTAAGAGCTTAATGTATTCTGATCTGATCTCAGACTATAGAAACAACTTTATGCCTCTAGCTTGCATGATGCCTTCAGGCATTAGGAGCTTCCAGGCATAACAGAAATCTAAAGGGTAGCTATCATCAGTGGAGATATTATGGAAGTATCCCATTTGTCTTTTCCTTTCCGTGCTACCTTCTCACAAGATATCAATTTTTAAGATGAGGTTTTGATTTTATCCACAGGTTATCTTTTGGTAATCTGGGTTATCCAAAGGTGCTTTATCAAACAAAAGTTTTATGGGAATGGTCCCCAACTTCATTGCCAAGCCACTACTTTCCTTTGAGGGTGTATTTAATCTGTGTAAGTCTTAATAATGGTCCGAGTATGTACAGTGAATTTTTCTCAGGAACTTGAGTCCATTCAGCCTTTTTATCTGCTGTTACTGAGAGAAGGCATATTTATCTGATGTGATGTAACTGAGTAGTAAGTAGTAGTGTGTGTATTAAAAAGAAAATCCAAAAAAACAAGCTCAAAGCAGACTACTAAAAGAACACGCATCACTGTGCATGTTTCTTTGTTCTGAAACAGCAGAAAAGAAAAAAATATGATACATGAAAGTGACATTATAAGTTGCAGGGGGAGATGCTCAGGTAACACAATATTAAATTTGTAAATTAAAAAAGAAAAAGAAAATAATGCATTAAATTGTCCTCTGTTGTGTGTTTTTGTTTTACAGATAGAAAAATGTGAACTAGTCACTCAGAGACAATAGAATTTTATTTTTCTTCATTGCAAGCTAAGTTAAATGAGATTTGTTTTTTATTTGTACAGTTCAGTTGCTGCCAGAACATACTAGTTCTGAGCAATGACCTTGTTAGAGAGGCCAAAGAGCATTGTTTCCCAATATAGGAAGTCAATGCAGCATGAACATGGCTAGCTGTATCACACAGAGTCAAGTGCAACCAAGAGCTCCATGTATTTTTGAACAGCATAATGGCATAAGTTTAGCAGCACCAACTTTGCAGGCATAAACCCAAAAATCTGAGATGCTGGTGGATTTGTTCATGAATAACCCTAATTAAGTTAACTATTAGGATGGGAGAGTTAGATGGGTTTGTAAGATCATGGAATAAATAATTCAGGTTTGAAGTGACCTTGGGAAGTCTCCAGTCCTTCCTTAGATCAGATTCAGCTGTGAAATCATCTGGGGTTTAACCAGTGAGGTCTCGAAAGCTCTGAGGATGGAGACACAGCCTCTCTGGGCAATCAGTTAAGATTATCCTGGAAGGAATATTTGATTTCCAAATTTGATCCACCTGTGCAATCTTAACCTTGACTTTTATTTTGTATTATTTATTCTACAGAATTGCTGTTTGTGAAAAGTGGTAATTATTCCCCTATTTATAAGCAACTAGATTATGTAAGTCTTCCACAGCACTTCTTAACTCCATGCACCAGTAAAGCTTGAGATTTGACCTACTGGAAAGCAGCTCAGCGGAGAAGGACCTGGGAGTCCCGGTAGACAGCAAGTTAACTATGAGCCGGCAATGGCCAAGGGTATCCTGGGGTGCATTAAGAAAAGTGTAGCCAGCAGTTCGAGGGAAGTTATCCTCCCTTTCTACTGTGGCCTGCTGAGGCCACATCTGGAGTATTATGTCCAGTTCTGGGCTCCCCAGTTGAAGAAAGACTGGGAACTAATGAAAAGAGTCCAGCAGAGGGATATGAAAATGAAGAGGGGACGATAGCATCTCTCTTATGAGGAAAGACGGAGAGACCTGGGTCTGTTTAGCCCGGAGAAGAGAAGATTGAGAGGGGATCTTATCAATGCTTATAAATCCCTATAGGGCAGGTGTCCAGAGGATGGGGCCATACTCTTTTCAGTGGTGGTGAGCGACAGGACAAGGGGCAATGGGCAGAAACTGGAACACAGGAAGTTCCATCTGAAGATGAGGAAAAACTTTATTGTGAGGGTGACAGAGCACTGGAACAGGCTTTCCAGGGAGGTTGTGGAGTCTCCTTCTCTGGAGATACTACAAATGCACCTGGACATAATCCTGTGCAACTTGCTCTAGCTGAACCTGCTTTGGCAAGGGTGTTGGACTAGATGATCTCCAGAGGTCTCTGCCAACCCCTACCATTCTGTGATTCTGTGATAAGTTGACAAGTTACTTGTTTAAGAACATTTAAAAACCACTTCACTATAAATATAATTTAATATAATTAGAATAGAAAGATTTTGCCAGCTAAAAATGTTTCATGCAATTATTTTCTTCTGAGAGAAAAAAAGTAATAGTATTCTAACTTCTTTGTTTAATTAATTTTTCTCGAATTAATGTTGAGATATAGGGCCTTATTCCCACAACCACCCTTGCCTAAAATATCCATACACTTTAGCAGAGTAAGAAAGTATTTTGCAGCTTAGATGATCCATCAAACAGGCGATGCAGAGCTGAAATGGTACAAGTTTGTCATCCAAAAGTCAAATTTGTGATAGAAGGCTTCACACCTGCATCATTTCCTTCGCTGCACCCAGACTTCATTTGATAAGACTGACTTTACAGTTCAGATTGTTAACTTTTCCTGAATTGCATTGTCTTTCCAAAGCCATAAGACTGATTAATAATGCACACACAGTACTCTGGTCTTCAGAGCAGCAATGAGGTAACTGAAAAATGTTATCAAGCATGGTAGAATCTGTAGTTTTATCCAGTAACATATATAAGCACAGACATGCTATTGTAAAAAAACAACAGAATGCTATTTTGGAGTTCCAGACATTGGCTTTTGACTTCTGGCAGAAAATGAGAAATCCTTCACTTTAACTGTTATTACAAAGTATTCGTGTGCATGGTGAATACATTAAGCGAATTGGAACAAAATTGTTTGCTTTTCCTCCTACCATTTGTTCAGCTGAACATTTTTGTATGCCTAGAGGGGAGGTGATATTAATAGGGATAGTGCCACTGATAAGCCTGTTTGGTGGAGAATTTTTTCTGTGCTTAGTATGCATTGTTTTTACAATATTGAACTTCTTATTTAGGACACAGAGCACAATTTGCTTAGCACAAAGGTCTTGTTTCTACTAGCACAGAGGAGATTTGGGCAGAGATAAAATGCAGTCACTGTGGAATGTCTCATCTCTATATAATGCATCTCTGTTAACAGCAGGGAGTCACAGTAGTTGAAGTAATTAGATAAGGCTTTGTTCCTTTCACCTAAAGGAGAAACCATGTGGTAGCGAAATATAAAAGAAAATTGCTAGACCATGTGTATTGCAGTTCTCTATTTCCACCGGGTTATTTTCTTCACTAAAATGCTTACTGCAGAATATTGATATCTGTAACAAGGAACGTTTATACTTTGTTAGGTCAAAACTATGGGTATGCATTTGGACTTAAACCTACATGATCACTGACAAGCACGTAAACTGCTTCAAAATGGACTTACAGTAAGAAAATATGCAGAAGTATGCTGCTTCACATATGCAGATTCTGCCAGTTTTCAAGGCGAAAGTCAAAACTCATAATTTCTCAGTAGTCTGAGGACTGATTTGTACCAAGGTAATTTTGCAGCAAATGTGTGTTTATGAGTTCATGAAATAACCATGTAAATCAAAGCAAACATTTTAAAAATAAGCCAATTGTAAATCAAATAAAATTTCTCACAACTCAAAGTGTTACACTAAAAAGAAAAGGAATAGAAACAGAAAAAAAACCTGAAACAAAACAAGGGAATTGAGTGATGTTATCTTTTGTGTTGCAGCTTCATCAGTGAAAGAGGATTCTGTCTCCCAGGCTAGCTGATTTAAGTGGAGCTTCTCTCACAGATATCCTGTAGGGTCAGATCCAAAGGAGACTAAGTCACAAAGTCAAGGAATTATAAAGAAACTTAACAAGGTCTAAAGAGAATACAGTAATCAGTACTTGAGATGAAGAAGAAAGGCAAGAAATTATGTGCCCCACTGTCAAACAGATAAAATGAAATAACAGCAACAGCAACAACAATAAAAATAAAACCTATTATTATTATATCTATAGTTGTAAACTCTTAGGCTCCAAAGAAAAGCAGGAAAGCAAATTAGTGACAGCAAGGAAAGTCAAAGTCATGACAGTTCTCATAATATCAGCTCTGTGCAGCTGCTTGAAAAATTTGCAAGTAATATCAAGAAAAGAACATCTGCTGCTCAGTATGCAGCAGACCACCAAAGCTGCTGTAGAGAAGAGGTGGGAGGAATGGTTGGATAGAAACTAGATCATGATAAGCAGAACAAGAAGTAGAGTCCCACTGAATGGCATGACCTCTATTATCACTTTCTAAGTCATTTACTCCCACTTCTCAACCTGGTTCATCATGATAGAGGTAGCTGCCGTAGGCAAGTTAAACTGCTACTAAATTTGCTAGCATGGGATATTTTGGATTGAACGGGTGCTTTCCAGGACATGTAAATTACATTCTTTCAAAGGAACAAAATCCTTGATATGAACATGTGAACGCATTGCCTAACACCACTTTCCAACAGGTGTTGGAAAGTGGTGTTAGGTATACAGGTATACAACAGGTATACAACTAATGTGAAGAAGCAAGAAGCAAGAAGGTAATGTGTCAGATGCAAGCATGGAAAAGAATGATGATATCAGAGCAAATGTATAAGGATCCATTTGTGACTAATCACATGTAATGGGAGAGATGGGAGTTAGATGTATAAAATTGCTTCAGGCATGTTTTTTGCTATCTTAAGGGGCATTTATTTAACAATTTTTATTTCTGTTCAACTCAGTAAATTCTTTCACTTTTGAAGGTTCACTACACTGAACAGCAGTAAATTATAGGATGTTTTTCAAATGAAGTTACTACCTGTACAATACAAAGAAAAAACACTTAGGTTTTCCTTTCTGAGTATCTTAATAACTCAGAAATTCAATATTAAGAGTGTGTAAATTATTATTTACAATTTGTGTGTCTCATTTTGTATATATATGCACAGGAGTACACTGTTAGAAAACCTTTCTTTTTAAAAGTAATAGGCTCCATTTGTTTTTACTTCCATTATGTTCACAAGCTAACAGTATTTCTTGTCTTCTTCTAACATTCTATACTATCCATATTAAAGAAAAAGTAATATTTCTGATCAATTCAGGAACCCATTTATATTGCAACACTGATCAAAAAATGTTTTAAGATGGGCTATATTTGTTTTAAGAGGAGCACAATTGTCTAATAAACTAATAATAATTTTAAAATCTGTGATACCATCTGTGGAAAAGCCCTGAGAGAGGCTCTGCTTTAGCACAGTGTGGCTTGCCTATAACATGATTTGGTATCTTTAGTGGGCAGATGTTTTTACTAGCTTTATTATCAGAATACTCTTTCTTTCTTCTCCATATTATATGCACAGAGGTCTGGGAAAAAAAACTAACAAAGCTGGTATTGCTGTTATAAAAAGGCATTGTACTTGCTGCGTGCAACAATTCTGAGTAATAGATTTTGAAGAAATAGAGTGAACCGAATTTACAGTATAATTTGGATAATTTTGTCAGGTACAACATTATGAAATACCAAACATTATTATTAGTCAAAGAAGGATCTAAGGCTTTTGCTTATTTAATCAGTAAACAGAAATAATTAGAAAAAGACTGTTGTAGTTTTGTGATTCATTCTACTGAGCTATTTTTTACAGAAATTATTTTCTGATTTTGAACAATGACCAAAATGGTTCAAACCTGTTCTCTCTCCTGCCATGCACCTATGAGCCTGTGGATGCAAGCTTGTGTGAAGTTCGGGTGCTAGTTACTAAGTAAATGTAGATGTAGATGATAAAGCATTTCAGCTTCTTCTATAAATAATAGCTGTGTAATACCGTGGATTTATACAAATCCATTCACTATTCTAGTTAAAACTAAAAAAAAAATCTCCGGCCTGAAAACTGTAATTCAGTTTCCTTTAGGGACTGAGGAATAAACAGTAATATGAAGAGAAAGGAGGGAATGAGATCCTGAGGATGCTGCCTTATGCAGCTCTACCACCTGCACATTTACAGACAACTTTTGCTTGGCCAACTGGGGGACTTTTGTTCTGAAAACTCCTGGCAAATGCTTATTTTCTTCATATTCTCCCAGTCTGTCAGCGTGCTATATGAGAAACTGAAAGATGGGTGAATTTCCAAGACTGTGTGACCTGATGAGTGGGTTGGGAGGAAGGTAAGCAGAAAGGGAAAAAAAGAGAAGGGAAAAAACAACGATGTATTAAGACAGACATTTTCGTCTTCCTCTATGCACTGTACATAAAATTAAGATGTTTGTGAGGTTTTCTTCCCCTTCGATTCTTCCTTCTGTAGAAAAAAGACAGGAGATGATTTTTTTGCTATCTCTCTGGACTTAGGCAGCAAGGAAGACTCAGAAGAGAAGTGTACCACAGACATAGAATGGAATAGAAATGTTCACAAATACTATGTACGGGTAAATTTTCAATGTCATGGGCTTTATTTAAACCTTAGCCTGAAATCTAGCATACTTTCCATTGCTGCACCACATATTCATAACATGTAAAAGGAAGACTTTCCAGAAATCAGTACTTCTGAAGCATCCTATTGTGTAATGGCTTGTGCATGTTTGTATAAATAACACTCTGGAAAAGGGTTTATATATGAAACACCTCTCAAAGGTGTGTCATGTAAGAGACTTTCTGATAGGCAACTTCTCATTAATATTTGCCTCTTGTGAGTCATAATGCATTTTGTCACACACTGTAGTGGCAGTGCTTTGCTTTTATTGAAATGATAGCTTTGTTGACTATTCAGCGTTTGGAGTTGTTTCATAACAAGGGTCACTTTTTGTCTCCTTTGTCACCATGGCCTTCAGATTGTGTCTTTACTTTCCACTTAAATCTAACATCCTGCTTTCATTTACTTGATGGCTCCATGGTTCAATAGCACTTGGAGAGATGTTGTCCGCAAATGGAATAGTTTGAAAATACTTGTTTAAAATAATACCATCTGTGCAGACTATACGCCAAATTTATTTTCCTTCTCTTTTCAGAATAAAGACAGTTACTTTAAAATATAGCTTTTGTTTTGGTTCTTTTACAATTATTTCTTGCTTTTTCCTTCTCTCCCCGCCCCACCCTCACTTCTGTGCAAGAGTTTCATGTCTTAGGCTACTCTGAGGTCAGACAGTATTTTTCCTACCAGAAGTCAATACCAGCTTTGAGAAGGAAACTGCAATATCTTCCAAAGGTGATGTAAATATTATGTACTCTGCTCACTGCCACTGGCATGAGACCACAGCCTGGGAAGGTGATGGCTGTGAGGTTATCTGTGTGCCTTGATAGTCCCTACCTGCTGTTTTGTCCTGCAGGAGCTATTTCTTCTCATCTGTGCTGAAGCAACCTCTGCTGTAGAATTGACAAATACATATTCCAGGACTCAGGGAAGCAAATTGAGCTTGCAGATGGGATGTTGATTCATTAAAATGTTCTCATATACAAATTAATGGGCTAATAGGGGCACAGAAATACACCTGTGTGGACTGTACAATTTAACAGTTTAAGTTGAAACTTGCTTGAACTGACTGCAGTGCTATATGTTTATTTGAATTAAGTAATTGTAACACATAATTAGCTCTTCAGTATTTCTCTTACTGCTTAAGACATACATTTTGCTATTTTTAGTTCTGAATTATATGTGTGCATTTCAGAACGTAATGATTTTTCTTTTTAATTAAATTACTTTAAGAATATTTGTGATGTCCCCCAAGAGATACAACACAGAACATCTTTTAGATCTTTGGGAATATTAGATTACTTTCCCTCAGTTTCATTTGATGACAGTCTGGACTGTTTTGGTCAGATTAACTATGTGTTTAACCTTTGCACTACCCACAATAAACCACTCTAATATTAAAGCAATCTAATTCCGGTACTCCTTGCTGTCCTGTTTGATTATGCCTCTTGCTTTCTTGACAGCCTTGGAACACATATCTTCTTGCATTTCTTAACTGTGTTTCAAGCCATCTCAGTCAGGGATCAAAGCAAGGAATTCAAATGAATTTACTTTATTAAAAGTTTTAAATGACTTTTATGTTGCTAATGCAAGTGAGTTTCATGTGACCTGGCTTTGTCTGATCTGTTACTAGCATTCAATATACTGGACCAGGCACAGAAAATGCTCTTACAGTACCTAGTACCTTGGCTGTCATCAGTACTTGATGTCCAGGGCAGGCACTCCCTTCCATTGTGTCATATCTTTCTGAACATGTATTTCAGGTGCTTGACTAGGGTAGGAAGTGACAGCTGGATGTGATATTTGTTGTTTCAGTGTTGTTTGTTCTTGTTTTCTTTTTTTACCAGCCTTTTCATGCATTGCTTCATTCCTGTGGCTTATGTTATCACTTACACACAGATGACATACAGATCCATAATTCCTGTTGGTGTTCTCAGATTTTGCCTTTGTATTTCTCTGCCCGCATCATCTCCATAACTGGATGCATACTAATCTTTTATTACAAACAAAGAAGTGAAAAAGGATTCTTTTTAATCCTGTTGTTTGTTTCTTGCTCATAAGTACTTCATGTCTCAAATATTGCTTCTCTTTGCCTACTCCTACAATACTGTATGAGAGTTTTAAAATGTTCATTATAATTGAAGAGATCAAAATTAAGTTTGGTTTGGTTTGGTTTTGCTTTTTCCTCACAGGTTGTATGCTTTTTCTATATGCAAATCTTCAAGTATCTTTATTTTTTTTTATTGCTTATATTAAAAATAAAAAAATCCCTGAAACAACTGGTCCCTGTTCTCTGCAAGTCAGGCAGAGCACGAGTTTTATTATAAGACTACCACTTCTCAGTCCAGTGACCTAAATTTTATATTACAGTAAATAGGAAAGCCACTCACTGCTTTTCTCCATGTGCAATCACATTTATATGATTTGACTTCGTGTTGTAGACTTGCCCAGAATATCAATTCTGTTTATAAATTGTGTCTAATCTTTTTCTTTCCTAAACTGTAGAAGTTATAAATATAATAAAAATCAGTTTTGAACAGATTCTTTCCTCTCTGGTATCTTCTGTATTAGATTTTGCTGACTTTTAACAGCTTCATTTGTCAACTTTTAATGTATTTTCAGTTTTGATTTAAACTTGATCTTCAGTTAATTTTTTCAGAATATCTACCCTTTTGTTACATGCTATTTATCATTTAATTTTTGGCTTGGTACATGTTCTTTTTATTCAATATACACTTTATGTTAAAAATGTTTAAATTACTTAATAAGACGTAGTCAGAGATTGATAACACTGCTGTCATTATTGCTTTACCCCATTGGCAGTAATGTGAATAGGTATTTTAATTTTCTACTGATGTCATTCTTGTGCCCTTACAAAATATCACTTTTCATTTATTTGCAGAATGTTCTCAGTATGATAGCCATAAATACACACAATTACTATAATGGCATTAATAGTTTCCTGTCTACAAGGAATTATCCCCTCTGGTGTTTTTACAACTTATATGTAGACATGCAGTAATAGTGGCTAATCTTGTGCTAGAATTATGGTGAAAACAGCATCAGCTTGATGTTTGCATTGAGCTGGAGAGCCAGCTTCAGGAGGAGAGATGTAAATCCAACAGGGAAAGAAAGGAAATGGTTAAAAATTGGGTTAAAAATGGGCATAGGTTGGGGGAATTTCTGTGCACTCACAAGTCAGATGTACGCTTACAGTTCAAGCTAAAAATCAGAAAGTCTATGGAAGAGATAGTATCCAATGTGGGGAGCAAGCAGGATAAGGAACTACCAGGAGGAACAGGTTTATTGCTACATCTACATGAGATAAGCAACCATACATTTCTCTCTACTGTAGCCAGCAATCCATGAGGGACTGGACTTTTGCCGATTGACAGTTGCAGCATGTATGTCACAAAGTTTATTTGTACCTAAGCTTTTGTCACAGCTTGAAAAGTAAATAGTTCAGCTGATGAGTAAATGCACTGGAGGTACATCAAGGTAACCTTGTTTGTACACTGTCAGGAGAAAAAAAACCACAACAAAAAATAAAACAAAAAACCCCATAGGTTTCCAATGGTGAAGATCTGTAAACTTACCTTTTTCCATATTCTACTCTAGGACTAACTGGGTGTGGTACAGCTATGTTGCTGTGGGGTGGAACGTGCTGTCAGGATGTTTTGTTAGAAACAGTGTGTCAGCACCAGCTGACAAAGGAGGTGTTTGTCAGATAAGGATACGTTCAGTTTTGTTGTATACAAGCTGTATAAGGTAATAGACCAAGCCACTCTTGTAGAGGCTGAGAAGCTGTGGAGATGATGTTCTAATCCCTCACGTACCTGTTGTGTGTGGCCACCCCTCTCACTCTCCTCTCATACAGGTAATACAGCTGGTTTTTGCACAGGAACAGTTTAATTCCTTTGAATGAAGCACTTGGTCTCTCGAGATTGTGTCTAATCACACATACCCAGTGGCAGGAAACGTATTGATTTAATGTAAGATTTCTGTAGTCACCAGAGATTTCAGTGAGAGGCACATTGTTTTTAAGTGACTGAATGACATAGGGAGTTGTGGCACAATGCCCTATGGTTATTTTGGCAGATGTGCTTGAAGATGTAAAGAGCATGCAATTGCTTTCTTCTTGGCCTTCTGAAGGAATAACAATGCCACTGTATGTTAATTTCTAACACATCACCACAAATATTGCTAGTAAAGTCATTGAAAAGTTAGATGCCAGCAGCATGACAAATGCTGTTAACTGTCCTGAAAGATTATGAAGGACAAGATTCTTTTATCGCTGTGGCTGATGGCCAAGAAAACCCTATGTGAGAAGGTCTGGAGTGATGAACAGGCAAAACTGGAACAGGGTTGGATGGGTCTGTTTGGAGTAGAAGACTGAAAACTGTAGCAACAGACAGGAGGAGGAAACTTGGGCTCAAGTATCATGGTTTTCTGAGCTCTCTGTAACCACTTGGAGTTTTCTAGAAACACCAGCAAGCTTCAGCTGGTAATTTAGGAGGTGTGCGGTGGAAGCTGGCTTGTGGGATACCTGTGAAGAACAACCAACTGACCTTTTTTCTAAAGACATATGTCATAGTCAGCTGTTTAAGCAGCCGGTGCACCCAAAATTATTTTTTTTGTCAGATAATATGTACCTACTCTCTACCAGGAAACCTGGTAGTAGCCACAGGTGAATCTTTTATTTAAAAAGTTTCATTTTATATTGATTGCCCAGCAATGTTATGCATTACTTTCTGGGTCATTTTTGTGTCCTTTTGGTAATAATGTTAAGCTTTGTGTTCTTAACAAAAACTTATAAACATGGAAAAATATTAGCAAGAGGAAAACTGATACTCAGAGAACTTCACTTTCCAACACAGCAGATGTCTTTCTGGTCAAATCCATGGTGGTCTCAAGCTCATCTTTATTCTCTCATCTTGATTCTCATCCAAACAATTCTTCTAGTTCTTCTGAAGCTGATAATACTACTACAGTCAGACTAACAGGTTTTTATGTGCTCTCATGTTATTTTCCCTTTTCTTAAACACAGATAAGATATTGGTTACTCTGTATTCATAAATACCAACTCACTTTGATAGATTAATTAAACTCCTTTTCCCATGTGCCATTTTACTTTATTTCATATCTGTAATATCAATTCGAATTTCCCAACTCAAGGCCTTAAAGTGCTTGGGTTTTTCTGTTTTCCTTTTGATGTTGTAATTTCCATTTACACTTTTTAATCCTAGTATCATGGTGAGCAATATTCCTTTTCCCCCCTTAGTTTATTCTGTTGTTAAGTGCTAATGTCCTTAGTGAATGCAGAAAGAGTATATTTAATTTGGGGACCACGACTTTGGCTGAATGTCACTGAAAATCTGATTTCTTTCTTCATTTTCTATCTTTCCCTTTTATGGCTTAAGAAACTTTTGCTGTTTATTAAATCTCTCTCCAGAGTTATAGCTCAACTTCAATTCTGATAATTCTCACTTGATCTATACACTTTGAGATTTCAAAAATATATGCTTGTTTAGATTCTACTTTTGGAAATAGTTTTATATCCTTCTGCAGTTGATGACTTTCCCTTCATATTTTGTCCTGTTGCTCAAGCTGGAAATTTTGAGTGAGTTTTTAATCTTTGCCTTGAAAAACCTTTGATTTCTGCTTTAGCTGAGGACTTGAACTCTTTAATCTCATTATTTTTTTGAACTAGTTACTCAAGTTTGTCCTTTTGACACTTAAAAAAATCCCTTAGCCCTATGTTACTTCACCAAATCACCTTGCAGTCAACTTGCTCCATTATTAAGTTTCTATTTTATCATATAACTCCATCAGATAAAATTTGTTCTTGTTTTATCACATAGTACTGTAAATATGCTAAAGTCAAATTAAAGCAAAGCCTTCTGCATTTGTGACAACTTTGTCACTGTCAGCTTTCTTGTTAGCAGTGTTTCCTTATTAGTAGCTGTAATGAATAGCTTTGACTCTGCAGTCTTTATTGGCAAAGGTGAGGTCACCTCACCTATTTCCAACATTTCTGTATCTTACATTGCTACAGAGTTATCTACTGTATTAAAATCTGAATCTTGGTCTCTGAACCTTTTGATATCTAACTGTAATCTATAAGAATTCCTAGTGCTGATTTTTTAAATAAACAAAAATTAAAAAAAATATATCAGGAAAAACCCAAACAAGTGGGTGCAAAAACTTCATCTCATACATTGTATGGTGAGGAAAAAACTTGAGATTACTAAACTGACGTGATAGGAATGAACAACCACTAAAGGAGTACACAGATAAAGTTCATAATCCTCAGTGTCCTTTACAATGTTTGAAATTCTAATCAAAATTTGAATTTTGTAATCAGTGAATTCTTGCAAAAATAGGAATTTACAGTAAAATTTGATATTGAGTGTATTAGAAAGCTTAAAAGGGTAGTAGTGTGACGGGCTACTCATTATTAAGTGCTATGAGTTGCTGCTTCCTGTCTATATTTTAAAAAGGCATTGCCTGTTGTTGAACTGAAAAGCATCATCACTATAACGTCCTGCATGGAAAATTTTCACTTTTTTTCCTTTTCTTAATATAGCATTTTTAGAATGTGTTGTCATTTTATAGTGAAAGATTGAAAACAAACAAACAAACAAATAAACAAAAAACCCCCACCAAAACCAAACCAGAACAATCTTTGCATTTTAAAAAATATCAGTGGACGAGGAGGATAATTTCTCACTCAGCAATTTTGGAGAATTCTGTAAAGAAAGGAATTAATTACTTTAACAATATTGTTTCCCAACTGCAAGAATTTTCATGGGTATTTTCTGATTTATCTAACATGTACATTCATTACATCTTTGTCAGTCATGATATTTTGCAGAACAATTGAAACGTTGAAGGAACCTAGGCCATCCAAGCATTTTTCAAAATTATTAGGAACATGGAGTGCTGGCTGTGGCAAGTATGATAGCAGTAGTCATTTTATCATCTGTGAATGTTTACTTTGTTATAAGGAAATCCTGTAGCTTTTACCTACTCATCTCTGTTGTGTGAATCCCTACAACTTAGGAAATGAGTTTCTATTTCAGAACAGGAAATGAAGACCGTATGTTTTCCACCTAGATGTGTCTACCTTGGTGTAAAGCAAAAGCTGTGAATATTTGAATAAGCCACCATTTTACACCTGTGAGCAGATATGATGGACAAACATGATGGGCAAAGATCATGAAAAGAATTTTAAATAAGCTGTTGGGTGCCAGTTCAGTGACAAGGAGGGTGTCCTGGGACACTGCTGTGCTGAAACACATACATGTAAGCTTTGCTCTTCCCTTAAAACCTCCAAAGTCTCAACTGCAGCAATTAATGTGTACTGCCTTGTTTTGAAGTAATTTCTTTGTCACTGTAATTCATCCGTTGCTTGTTTGAATTTTTGGGGAGAGTTAGGTGCTGTTGAGCTCACCTGGAAGAGCTACAATGGTTATATCCTAAACAAGGGGACCCAGGAGTCCTTCCCAGCTCTTAAGTCTTGGTGCTCATGTCATCACGTCCTCAGTACGTGTAAGGATGAAATCTGAGCATATGGCATCAGTAGCCAGGAGTGTGTCCCCATTTTCTTTGGAAGAGAAAAGGAACCCCAGTGCACTTAAGCACTGCAGATGACCTCTTGTGTGGCTGTGGATAACTGATGGAGGCATTTCTGACTATAGGTAGGACAGTAGATGCTCAGCCTCAGGGTTACTCGTTGCAGCAAAGTGACTGCTTATGACAACTAAAGAGATGCACTCTCAAATAAGCTGTGTAAAAGGCCGAAGCTACCACCCTGTGGTGATCTCAACACCACCTTCTTGTCAAGAAGAGTAATTAACAGAAGTGCAATCAAAAAGCTAATATGTTGCAAGAAAATTGTAACAATGGCACTAGTTCTTTCTCAGGTGTCGGTATGTAATAGAAATTTGTTATTAATAAAAACAGGCAGAGAAGACGCAAAGCAGAAAATACTTTTATTAAGAAACTACAACTCTTAAAACTCAGCATCTCTGTGGGGAAATTTGGGGTTTTTACAAACTGGATAAGAAACACTCAAGTGGACGCTCCCTGTAGTTGCTACACTGACCATTTCTTACCATGTTTACTCCCTTGAAGTCTCTGAGCCCTCTCACCCCATATACCCACAAAGACATTCTTCTCACAGCTTAACGGATCTCCAGGGCTCCTTTATGGAGCTACAGCTGTCTGATATGCAAACAACACATGATCAAGTCTGTTCCTAAATATTGTGGGAGTGAGGCAGAAGTTGTAAAGCTTGTACAGTTTACCAAAAATGCAGATTTTTATATCCCTCTTGGGTTTAGCTAGCTTTAGGATTTTCTACTGTATTATTTTTTTGGTTTTGTTTTATCTCACTCCTGAAAACCTCTTTGTCCAGCATTGCTTCCTTCTGCAAGCACTAAATCTCATCTAATGTCATGGACTTCTCCTGTACTACATATATTCAGAAAAGGACACATTAAAAAATAATGAGCGTACTCACATGAGGGAGGGAAGAAAGAAGGGAAATGTTCCAGAGTCCTCCTCAGCAATACAGGAACAGATGAGAAAAAAAAATTGCTTTAACTGCAGGGAATATGTCATTGCTGACTGGGGTGAGCAGGAATATGGAGGGGCATGAGTATGGACTTCTTACAAGGTGCTGCTAAGGCAGGACAAATGTCAAATCCATCTAAAGAGATGAGACTAAGAATGGTGAAAAATAATAGAATTGTATTTGATATCCAAGCAGGGCTGCCAAGGACAGTAGCTTTTTGAACAGTTATTATTTTATTCAGTCACCATATTAAAGACTAAACTTGTAGGAGGAGAGCAAGAAGGATACCATTATGTTATCTTATTTTTAAGCCCCATAGTCCTTTCCTATTCACTGCCTTCTCTCTCCTTCTCTTTTTAGTAGTAGCTCAATCTATTTTTACAAGAAAAGTTTAAATATTTTTCTTAACAATCTCAAAACAAAGTATTTTGAGTTTTCTGGAAAAAAGTCCCATTTTTTTTCTGCTTGAGTGATTACTGAATTTGTCCAATGTTCACAAATATTTCCACAAAATTGACTGATACTACAGATAATGGACTATTCCTTGAGGGGTAAAAAACCCTGTTATTACTGCTTTGAATACTTGATGATCTATGGGCATTCAGTGTGTCATGAGAGATAAATAAAATTTAAATAGATTATTTATGCAATAAAAAAATAATATCTCAGTACCATGATGTATGGCATTTATTCCACTTCAGAGGAGGGTTCATATATCATACATATCGCATAGAGCTCTACTCATGAATTATTTGTTTCCTTTGTAGCATGCCTGCAGCACATGATAGATTAAAGAACACAATCCAAGTTACAGTTAACATATTAAAGCACTACTGTGCATAGAGATATTATTTATGAAAGAAATATTACACAATCATAAGTTTTCAACACAACCTGGTTTCTTTTTCTCCTTTAAGGCTGAAGAAAAGTAAATAAGGTAAAAATCTTGAGGAAAGCACTAAAGGCTGTATTTCCAAAGCAGTATCCTCCTTGTGAGGTGCTCACACTAGTATTAAATCTTTCTATTCAGAGCTGGTGTTCAGCTCATCTTAAAAAGATAGTGTGAGACTTGACCTCTTTTGCAGCTCATATCCACAAGTCAGTGGGGCATCTTCCTATACTGTGGTCTAAGATTTATTTGAGAGGCTGTGCATTGCCACTGCATTTTGCTAGTAACTGCAAAGGTGTTGCATGGTCATACTGTGTTGAGGTGAGCACCCAAAATAAGTAAGTGATATCTCACTACACTCAAGCTTATTTTTGTCCAAAACTTTCCTGTTAGCATGGTTTCATCTGCAGAGTCAGGAGAACAATATCCGTGATACCTCTGTCCATGAATGCCTTGAAGAAATTAATTACAATATACACACTAAAATAAAGTCTTAGTCATCAAAGTGCTGGCTACTTTTCCTCTCTTCCTTTTGGAGTTGGAGATAGGAATATGAAAACATATTTCAAAGCTAAAGCAGATTTGCTGGTTAAGAGGAATCCAGTGAACAGACAGTATCTGTCTGGAGGGTCCCAAACAGAACTGCTGTCCTAGGTGATAGCGTGTCTTGCCCAAGCTTTGGACACTTTACAATCCTGAATATAAACACAAAGATGGGAGCTTTATTTGCATGCATGTTTCATTTAGTCACAAACTGTCAGGAAGGTATATGTACGTGAAGTGTTACGGAAATGTCTTTTCAGTCATTTATAGATTAAGTTTTCAAATTTACATATTTAATTGCAGAGATTACACAAGTGAATACCAATGAACAAAATCAAGGTTTGTTAGTGCAAAATGAAAAGAGCATAGAGAGTAACTGTGTGTATACATATAGAATTGAGAAATATTTATTTTAATTTATTGTGGTTATTCATTTTGCCACATTATGTGAAAAAGGACAAAATATTCTTATTTCGTGAATTCTTAGTGACAACTGAGAAAATAGTGATTAATTAAAAATATTTTTGCTACCCTCAAATGGCAATTGAATACTTTATACATGCAAATATTAAAATGTTAACTATGCAATCTCCCTCCAGTAAATAAAAATAAACCTTCTATATTGAAATCCTGACTGTATTATAGTTACTGGGGGGACTGCCATGGCTTCAGCAGGTTGAGGATTTAACCCTCAGTCATATTCCTGCAAAGAAGGAATATTGTTCATGATACTTTAAGTAACTATCCCATATTAAATATATTGTTAAATATAAGAATGTTTTTAACATCACCTAATGGGTCTCAAAATCTGCTATTGTTAAAGTAACCATTCTTGGGTAACTCAAACTATTATAAATTCAACCCCATGGGTTTAGTGAGTCAAAAGTTGAATCCTGACTTTGCTGTAAAATAAATCAGGATGTTTATTTCATTAAAACTGTATTAAATAATTTAAGAAATGTTTACAAATAAGATTAACTAAAGCCAATAGAAGTGTTGCATTTTTCCTTTTTTTAGTAACTGTCTTATATATTTATTTATTAATTTCCAGTAAAAAGGCAATCTGTCTTTTTTGCCTTGGGGTAAGAGATAGAAAACTGCATCAAAAATTCCCCATTTATTTCTAAATAATACAGTACTGTATAGAAAAGTCATAAAAACAGAGACTGCAAATTGAATTCCAATAACTCTATCCTGTGAAAAACAAAACCTGCATCTAGTAAATGGGAAAGCATTATTGACAATTATATGCAAATTACTTTTGGCAGGCCCTTCAAAACTATTATCTTATGGCAACTCTGTAAATTACCTCGTTATGCCAGCAATGTAGAGTTGTTCGTTATACTTTATTGATACATTTATGTTGCTTTATATCAGAATATTTTGCTATGCATCTTAGGAGGCTTTCTTCTTTGCTTATTTTTGTGGCTGTATTTCTCTTGCATTTTGTACTTACCCCCACCCTCAAGTTACAACTTCTTATAGAGTCTCTGGGCTAAAGGGAGTCAATTTTCATCAAAAACATCACCATCCATTCTTCTTTACATCTTGAAGGCCACCAAACATAAAGTTATTTTGTTATACCATAAGATTTCCCCAGAAACCTGTGCATATCCTCCCTTTTCAAAACCCTGCTCGTTCTTCATCTCAGTTCATCAATTCTTCTACATGCCCCAAAGTCGGTAGCCTGTTTCTTCTTAATCTGAGAACACAATCTTTTCCATTGCTCCTATCATACAGTGCGTGCCTGTGTGTGCTCTCTCTCCTTATTACAGCTTATATTTAATAAACGAGGAACAGGCATTCTGTTTATGTTTATTCATAACAAATTTAGATGTTACTTTTGAAGATAAAGAAGCAAGTTTGATGATATACAATATCAGCTGCATGCTCTGCACTGATAGCAAACTTTAGCAATCAAGGAAAGATAAAAAGATTTTGGAGAATTTAATCACGTACTTCAAAGTAGGCTTAAGAACATATATTTCAGAAATTGAGATAAAATATGAATGTTTAATTTATCTTCTATCTTTTTTATTATGAGTGTTTCTGATTCTGTTGCTAATAACCTCATTGCTTCTGTCAACTAACACCTCTTGTGGGTTTTTTTTTGTTAGAGAGTTTTTTTTTTCTTTCCTGAAGTAACTTTTGTTGAATTAAGAATCTTTTAATGAGTTTTTAGTTTTCCAAAAGATGTGACTGATGCTTAATTTTTTCTTGTTAAAGGACACAGGTAGTTTGGGGTGACTCAATAAATTTTGCAGCTACTGGAAAGGAAGAAACTAATGCAAAAATAACCAGGTTGTAACCAATGACATGATGAGGTTCATCTCTGGTAGAGAACCCTATTTCTGGAGTAACCTCTGACAATATCTCTGTGTGATGGTGAGGACAATCAACATGTTAGTGTTTCTTTTTTTGGCTAGTTGTGTAGTAACGTAAGAAAGAGGTTTCTCTAGTGTGACCTGAGGTAATCGTAAACTTGTTTGGGCAAAGTATATAATCAAATATGAAACACCACCTTGTCAAATATTTGCCCTTTTATCCTCTGGACATTGTTAATTGGATTCTGGTGTTTAAGGAATTGTAGAAACAGAACTCAAAACAACATTTTTTTTTTTTTTTTTTTTCCCCCCTGAAATTAATATACTTGTCCAAATTGTATCAGCTAGTGTCAATGTCTGATGTGATACACACTGGTTGGAGAAGAGCAGCTTTTTGTGTCCTTCATCAGGTCCTTCAGCTAATCTTCAAAGTGGAAAAGTCTGAATGAAGGGCAGCTGTCACAGAAAGAAATACAATTTTTGGTAAGACTCAAATTTATATTCTTTTTACAAGTCCTGCTAAAATGCAATTCTGGTACACATTGATTATATTCTCAAAGGTCCCTTCTTCTATACTGTAGCTATAAAAGTGTCATATTGAGGATCAGACAGGACCTGAGTCAGCATATTTCAGAATCCCACAACTCCTTCCCCAGCACAAGGACCAGTAGTGGGGAAAGAGAGAGAGAGTTGTCATTTACTAGGATGGGGATATGAAGAATGCAAAAGCATCCCTAGGATTATTTGCAGGCACCCACTGAACAAAAACCTTCATTTGCACTTGGGGAGCTTCATAGAGAAGAAACTAAGCCATCATGTTTAGGGTGAAGTTTCAAAGTGCTTGGTTTTGACCTAACTGTATTCCTGCTAAAATCTACAGTGAAATAAAACTCTAATTGGTCAGCCCTCACTATAAAGTTTAGGATTTCTGAGAATTGTTTCTTGGGATAGAGGTTGATAAATCTACCTAGTCTACCTAATTTTCTAGGGGACAAATCCTGAGGAAACCTGTTTGATTTCCTTTGTTTAGCTTTTCTCTCCAATTGTTCCATAAAGTGATTGTGATAGAACAATAAAATAAAATCAAAGAAACAAGGGATTAGGTGTCTTGGTGGCAAATGACGTTGACAGCAAAGTTGTTAGTTAGTGTAGGAAGCTGTTAGCTTGAGATAAGAGGTACTAAAGGGGTAAGTGATCTTGCAAACACTATCAGTTCTCAGTTTTATGGAAATGAGGGTGCTCATCTACTATTTTAGGATTTGGAATTTTGAGACTTACCAGAGCAGAATCTCTCTGGTACTGATTAGCATGTTGAATCACTTGATCAGATGTGTGCGTCAGCTAAAATGAGGGGAACTTAGGAATCAAAGGGAAGGAAATTACCCCTTATATCCTGTAATTTCTTTGGTGTTGAAAACTAACTGATTGGAAAATAAGAGGAAATATCCCACATTTATGCTGCATACATCTCTTTTACTGCTTCTAAGGGACAGAAGAAGTCAGACTTAGCACAATGTCCTCCTAGCTACTGAGGAGCATGGTTCTTGTGAAGAATTGAGGGCTATGCCTTCTGGATTGCCACTCTGTGGCTGATGATGATCAGGATTAAAGGTTTCTACTAATGGAGAGAATAGGAGAACCATCTGAAAATCTATTACATTTTAATGTTACCATTTAATATCCAGCCTGTAGCCAATCTAAAGTACTTATAGTAAGATATTTTCTTACTTGTTAGCAGGCATAGTTCAGATTAAAAAAAACATATTAATATCTTGAACAACTTCAGGAGTTGGACCATGTAAGGGCTGTCAGTCTGAAGGTCAGCCTTATGAACTTCAAAGTCAAGCACAATTTTAAAAATAGACAGCTCAGTAATTTTAACAGCGCTCCCATATATTCCGTCTGAACAGTGGGACTGCTATTTCGGCATATTAGTAGTGCTAAGTGACGTCCTGCTGTGTTTTGGGCCTGTGCAATGCCAGCTTTTCAGTGTATTTGGCTTCCTTCCTCACACTGCCTCAGCCTACTTTCCAAAGGAGAAAGCACACTTCCTAACAGCTAGAAGTTACCTGTAAGGTGTTATGCCTTAGTCTTCACAGTTTTTTTACATTTTTCTTTTTCTCTTGTTCTTCTCCCGGCAATAGAATGCACAGGTTCCCGAGAGAATTCCCCCTGGCTATAGTTCATTTACAGCTGATTTTAGAAACAGTGAGAGAAGAACAATTTGAATCAGAGTATGCCTGCTACCTACCTGGCTGAAAGAAGGAAGTACATAAATCCAGATATTAAAATAAATAGAGAAAGAACTAGCTGTTCTGTGGAAACTCTAGAACCTTAAAATCTTTGTTTGTTCTGCATTTTACTCAATTATCTGAACCTGTTCTTGCTTCCTTAGCAAAAAGAAATGCAAACAGACAAAAAGGAACAGCAAAGAGGATTTAAGAAATGCATGCAGTTATAACGGAGAGTAAAGAGTTCAGAGAGAGAAAATCCTTCCCTTTACCTTCTGTGTTTAAAATGAATTGCTGCAGATATTGTACTATGTAACTAGTGGCTTACCTATCGCTAACTGCAGGGGATTTCATGAGAAGTGTAGAGCTGGTCGGTTAGGTTACTTATGTTATTCTGTTGCAGTAACACGTAGGGCATCATTGTCTTGTACTGTGTCTGATTTTCATGAGAGACCAATGGTGGTGGAAGAACAGAATAGTGTGACTTGATAAATCTGGAAAGAGCTGTTTTCTCTAGTCCCCTTCAGAGAACATGTGGTCTTTGTAGCCCTTGGAATTCTGCCTGATTAGAAGAAAAAGACAGATAATTTGACACAACAAAGCAGTGCACAACTTCAGCTTGCTAGCAGTGCCTTAGTAACTTGCCTGTCTTTCCAGAATGTGACAAGTGCCTGAGGAAAGGCAAACAACTCATATTGTGAGAGTGTAGGAAGGAGTATTAAGTGCTGTTGATTTCAGAGGGGGAAAAAAAAACAAACGATTTTGCATGGCAAATGAAAATAGAAATGCAAATCAGCTCCAAATACTTAACATATCTGATAAACAGTTGTATAAAAATAGAAAGTGAAGACAATGAAGACCTTCAGATACTCTATATTCACATTCACTGTCAGTGTAGCCTCACTTAGCTGAGGTGCACGCCTGTGTACACCACCAGATATGAGCACGTATTCTCACCGGTCAGTCAGACCTTTCTGTGGCATGTACAAACATCAGTTCCAAAACATCAGTTCCCAAACATCTGTGTTTGTAGTCACAGTAATGATTAAAATTATATCATGGCAACTGAAATTACATGCACAGGATAAAATAATGCTTAGCACTGCCTGAAGCACCAGAAAAAAAGGTATAATGGAGAATTAAGGAGCTGGGAGAAAAAGGGAGGAAGAAGAACATAGTCTAAGCATATTGAATTTGTTCAGTAGTGTTAGTCTCCACAGATCATGTTTGAGATGATTGTGCCTGATCTACTTAATGGTCATATCCTAAAAGCTGCATTTCAGCTATTCCACACTTTAGAAAAAAAATCTTACACTGTCACCTCCACCGATACCTACTGGAGAGAACTTTATATAATAATGAACCTTATAAAGAAGTGTGACAAAAGCAAAGAATACTGAATCCACTGGGCCTAAGGTGGATCACATCTTTTTAAGAATTCTTTTTAAAGACTTTTTAAGAAGGGACACGCTGCTCGAGCCTGAAGGACCTCTACTTCACTGTCGGTCAACCCATAGGTCAGTTACTTGAATTTTGATAGTATTTGGTTTCTATTATGATGTTTCTCTGTAACAATGCAAATTTTTGAAATGCAGGAACTTTCTTTTCTGCATTATGTCAATGTTCCTTTTATAGTACTGCTGTTCTTTCAGAATACTTGATAGAAACAGAAGCAATAATTTCTGGTGTGATTTGAATTTCCATTTCCAGGCAAGGGCATTGCAAGTGTTATAATTTCTGCTTAACCTGTTGTGCAAATAGACACTATAACAACACAGCTATACCTGTCCAACCAAGGTCTGTCTGAGGAAAACAAAATTCTAAAAGGAAATCTTAAAATAAGCTTTAGTATGAGATCAGATCCTTGTAAACATTTTTGATTTGCAAGGATATGCTATTTATGATCATAAAGTTCTTCAGCCTTGGTAAAGTCTAGTTGTTGAACATGACAATGAATTCACCAGGTATGTTGCAGCTGCAAAATAAAAATCATTGCTAAGATCTTAGACCATCATTCTAATTCATTATCATTAGGTAAAATAGAGTGATTTCTCTTGAGAAAATATAATACAAACTCTCCTAACTCAGTAGGGTGTCTATGGGATTATTTCCCATGTGGTAAAAATATCTAGTAAATGCTAAACTCATTGGTTTTTCCCTTTTAATAAAGTGTGTTTTGTAACTCCTTATACCTTGAGGGCTTAATCCATCAATCAGCAGATCAAGTAATGGCATTAAACATTAATAAGACAGATAGAAATAGATGACTTTTCTTTCAAACACCAGAACTCTAGTACATAATACAATCATCTTTGGCTGCTGTTTTCTCTGCTTCCCTGTAAGCAGACTGTAGAGATGAAGTATATACTTACACTGTCCTTTCTCCATCAGCCTGCTAATTTGTTCCCCTAGCCAACCTGAACAAGATGTTCAAAGCTGTCTTCAAGGAGTTTCACTTTGTTGTATCTGGTGGCTACCTGGTGTTTGCAAAAGCTCTCCATACCTTACCTCTGAGTTTACACAGTGGAGCTATGGCATTTCTGCAGAAATATCAGCTCTCTCTATCTGAGGGGAAATGAACAAAAAAATAATAAAAAATGAGGAGTTCGTGTTGTAGTCAGGCAGTAGATTTGGAGGCAATAAATCAGTGTTGTTTTTTCTTGTCAAGTTTAAGCCTTGAAATTTTGGTGAAAAATCAAATCTATTTCCTTCTCTCTGAAAATAGACACAGTAGTCCTGAAGTGCTTCTATCATGTCTGGAAGCTGTTGTGAACTACTCCATCCATGCTTATTGCTCCTTCAAGCCTCTCTGTGCAAACTACTGCCTTGAATTCCCATCTAGTTTCCCTAACACCTCCCACAGTGCATCAATTTTCTTCTTATTGAAAGGTACTACCTGATGGGATATCCTGGTATCCTCATTTTTTATTGTGGAAAAAAGTAGCTTTAGGTAAATCCTCATTTTTAAGGGATGTGACATGTGGTTTGAGAGGTTTTTTCCTCTCAGAAACCTCATTCTTTTACTTTTTCTGCTGATAGCCTATTTATCTCACCTCAGCTAAATCATCTATATAGATAATAATTCATATTCCAGTTGCCAAAAGGGTAGTTTTTTATGTTTCACTAATGTAGGTGAGAAATAAGTAAATCCATAATCTTCCCAGCTGAAATTATAATTTATTATAATCTGTTGTGTTGTATTTCATTCTCTATATATTCAAGAACATAAAGTCAGCACTTTCTCCAGAACTTTCATATTACTTTTGCACAGTTTTCCTTCTCACATTTTATATCCTTTTTTCCCTTAACGTCATTCCAACATGCCTTGCATATGCAATGCCCCAATTACAAAAAATCTCCAACAAATAGCCAATTGATGAGCTTTTAATTAAGTAAGAAGGACAAGTCACCTCCAGAATGTTTCTTTGTCAGTCCATAGGAAGAGTGCTACAGATTTCTTCTGGAAATCTTCATAGCAAGGTCAAGGAGAGGAGATATATGACAGATAACTGATGGTTTTGCATGTCTGCGAAGAAAATACACTTCAGATAACTACAGTGAATTTACATACACACTCCTAAGTTGAAAGGGCAAAAGTATAGATAAATACTTAATTGCAGAATGAAAACAGTAGCTTTTTCCACCAATCTTTTTTATTAATTTCTATCAGTTATTGAACTTCAAAACATACCTTGCAGAGGAAATCTGCATACTTTTTTTGCATACCTAAAAAAACCCAAACAGATCTTACATTACTTTATAATGGTAGGTGGTATCCTTCAGAAAACAATCTACAGATGGGAATATAATTGTATGTAGGAATAGTCCTTGAACTCTAATGAAGGACAGTTGGGTTGACTGAAGAAGCCTATAAGTTGTCAGTTAAGTTATTGCTATGACCTAAGTGTCTGTCTGATACTGATTTTGAGTGATACATAGAAACGTTAACTAAGAGTTTGACATTTTGTATGGTAGTCAAGGTTATTTTTCAGCATACCAACCTATACTGTCCATGGATGTCTTCAAAGTAGGTGGTTGTTTTTCCTTAATTCAGCAACTCATAACTCCCTTCCATACTATATTCTTTTCTATTTATCTGTATTACTTTCATGAGAGGTATCAGAGATGAGTAAAAAACCTAGGACACCATTTACTAATGGCTTGCATTAGCAAAATTTGTCAAAAATTTGTTTTGCAAATTGTTCCATCTTAATAACAGTAATTCAAACATTTGCTAAAAATTGCACTTTTTGTTTTGTAGGCTGGAAGCTAAAGAACAGCAGGGCTTTCTGAGCTCATGTACAGCTTCTGCGTGTTTTATATAAGGGGATGAGCTTCATTTTTAATAGCACAGTCTTTCATGTCATGGTAATGAATCCAAGTAAAAGCCAAGACAGGAAAAAAAAAATATATATTGTGAATATAATATATGTATTGAAATATAATATATATCAGGAATATACCAAGAATAAAACAAAATTTCAGACTGGGAATTTTTTAGGTTGGTTTTCCCCCCCCCTCTTCTTTTTCTCTCTCATCTAGCTAGCTAAGGGATTACAAAGGCTTCTGTAAATGTCAGAAGTTTATGTCATAGTGTTTAGCACTCTGTAAAGCCCTGCACAGCTTCTGTGTTCACATGGTACTTACTTATTATGCAAAATCAGTTAGAAATTTCCTACATGAAGTAGCAGCAGTTCTCCCAGGTAAAAATAAATACATTTATGCCACTTCAGATGTTCATCAAGACTGCGGGATTTTTTTTCATTATTTAGACATTAATTTGCTCCTATTAGTTCTGATAGCAGCTTTTCCAGTTGAAGTAATATGGCTTGTAAAGTTAAAAATCAATTACAGTAGAGTATCCCTTATGGATATCCTGGAGGAGATAGCCTATACAGTCACTGCAGGTCTCATTTCAAACTACATTCAACAAATGTAGCCATTAAGAATTAACACAAGATATAAAATCTCACTGATTGTGTTTATAAAATTTCTATCAAGTAGCAGATGACACCTAGAGTTGTATTAGCACAGTAAACTTGGGGTACAATGGGATATATTTCAGGGATGTTTATTTTGGATACCTTGGGAGAAATGGAAAAGCTGTATGACCTTGGAGGCTCCAGTTTCTTGATGAACGTCAGGAATGTCAGAGACACACATATCCTTCTAAGTATATATATATGTATATATATATATATATACACACACACACATGTTGCTGCTTTGTTAAAGCTACCTGTACAATCTGCACTGG
Source organism: Antrostomus carolinensis (assembly GCF_000700745.2). Taxonomy (NCBI): domain Eukaryota; kingdom Metazoa; phylum Chordata; class Aves; order Caprimulgiformes; family Caprimulgidae; genus Antrostomus; species Antrostomus carolinensis. Next base: position 2,349 of record NW_010292271.1, on the reverse strand, counting down.
AAGAAAAAATGATTCTGAGTTCTTACGCATGGCTTTTGTGTAATCATGGTGGCCCAAACTAATTCAAGCCTTCATGTGCCAGGATCAGCATGGAACCTGTGCCCATGGTGTCCTTCTGCTTGAGGCAAAAGCAGGTGCATTGTAAGCAATGTTGGTATTGTTAAGCGAGGGATCAGTATAAGAGGGGGCTCTGGAGTGGATGATACAAGACAGAACAGAGAAAAGACCATGAGTGAGGCATTTTGCCTGTGCAGGAGAACTGTGGAAAACTCCACTGCCCAAACCAATCATTCACATGCTCCTATGGTTAAGGTGCAGATTGTTCAGGAACAGTAACATTAAAATTTTGGGAGGTGTTTTTCTTCCCAAAAATCAGAGAATCTTAAAGCACCAATTTCTTTTCAGAAATATAGTGACATTATGCTTTCTCCTTTTTTTTTCTTCCCTTTTGCTTTCTTTGGCCTTGCTCTTGGAGTGAAATAATGAGATCCTTCAATTCTCAGAGAATTTCACTGATTCTGACTAGGTTGCATAGATTACAAATTAGGGCCAAAAAGTTTGATATATTGGTATTTTTTTCCCTTTCTTTCTAAACATGCTTAATATTTTTCATTATATAGTTTACTAAAATATAATTTTAGCTTAATATGGTGTAACTATATTTGGTTTAAAATTACGTTAATCTTATATGACTCATATCTTCTGTGGGCAAAATGTACACTAGAGAGCATGTTAGAAAGAACTGTCTTCAGATGTTCATCAGCTTTTTTAGGGAAAGGGAGAACTGGTGAATGCACAGCTCCATCACTTCCTCAGCTTTCAACCTGGAAGTCAGCACTGATTCTTCTGTTGATACATTCCTTTTAGTAAAGCAAAACATTATTAGCAGCATTATTTCCACAAGCACAAAGAAAACTCAAATTGCAATTTTTACCCTCCACTAATATCCTACTATCTTCACTGATAACATTGAAGATAATCAAAGTGCAGCACAAGGTTTTTATAAAGGTAAACAAAGACGGAAGTATCATATTATACCAGTTTAGCGACATACAAAGGTAGCAAAATAAGGGGAAGATGTTTTTATTACTACTGATAGTTCTTTAAGTAGTTGTTTTTCTGGAGTGGAAAAATGTCAGCTTTATCCAGTATTCCCAGAAGCATTGCTCCAGTGTGTTGCATATTTGGAGAGTCAGTGCAGTTCAGGCACAACAAATTGTAAAGGTTTGTATAAAACTATGCAGTCCCAAAAGATCCTTATTTGGCACTTTTGCCTTGAGAAGTCCATGGAGGCCATAGACTCATAGAAATTTAAGGTGTTTACAATCTGTATGCCAGCTACTACAGTACTTTCTAGAACATTGCTTATTCTGTTTGGGTAACTTTTCCATGCCTAACTGTGACAGGGCAGTCTGTTGCTGCCATACATCACTTTAACAAATAAGAGAGGGAAAAAAGTCTTTCTCTGTCTTTTTTCTTCTTTATTTATCTATGTTTTATGCAACAACATTTTTGCTAAAACCTTGTTTGCTTTCCTCATATAAAAAATAACCCCACACCCAAATCCAGGTTGTATTAATGGTTAACTAGACAAGACTGTTAGCCTTGATTTACTCTAAAAAGGCTAGTGGGGCACTGGGGTAAATACATACACACAAACATATCTATCTATCTATCTAATCTATCTATGTATATATATATATATGAATTTGAGAAATTTCATAAAGAAATTTGTTCATACTGCTCTAGTGCTCAGGATTTGAATGCTTAAGCTTCCTTTTCATCTTGAGGAGGAATATTATACCTGTAGCTTGTGTTGTAAAAACTGGACTCATTGCCCAACTAACTGTAACATGATCTGAAATCTTACCAGCTGAAAAAAACCCAGAACAAAACAAAAAAACATCATCTTTTGTTTCCAACAAAATACAATTTTTTCATCAGTTATGAAGAAACATTAGAGAGCTGTCAAAAACTGAGGTATTTGACTTCTTAGAAAAAAGTGCCTTTTTTTGAATACGCCACAACAAAGACATACACCCTGAATAAAGACATGTGATAGACATACACCCTGAATAAAGCTAGTAGGAATGTGTCATGAAAAGTTTTAATAGTACCTCAGTATACATCAGAGTACCTTTTTTATATCTTTGGAGAATTTACATGATGGTTGTAAGTGTATATGAAAGCTGAGGCTGCTGTGTCTTCATTGCCAGTCTTACTTCTGTTAACAAGATTATGCTAAGGGTAAGTTAAGACAGATGTTCTCATTCCATCATCATTCTGCCATGCAGTTCAGCTTTTTATCTGACTGAATATGATGGGGTTTTTTGTTGTTTTGGTTTGTTT
>NW_010292270.1:43222-49813 GCF_000700745.2 Antrostomus carolinensis | reverse complement strand
TGTGATATCACTCAAGATTATCTGCTCCATCACCTTCGCCAGCACTGAGGTCAGACTGACAGACTACAGGCCTGTAGTTCCCCAGATCCTCCCTCTGGCCCTTCCTTGAAAAGGTGTTTAGAGATAGTTAAGCACAGAAACAGAATAAACTAATATATTTTAAATTATTTTAATATTAAAATTATTAAAATATATATTTAGTGAAGACATACAAATAATATTGTTGGAAGTTCACCAATACAAAATTGCCATTACAGACAGCATTAACCTGTTAAAAGTTAACAAAGTCTAATGGTGACTTATGTTCCTTAATTTTTCACTATATATCAACAGAAAAAGGTGCTCAGTTTCATTCTGCTGTTCCTCTCATGACAAGTCTACACTGAAACTAAACCATTGCTATTCTAACTGCTAAAAAGAAAATTAATTCTATCCCAGCAAAACCAGGACAGTTCCTCCGTGTTCAGATTCCTGAACACTGGGAACAAATATTCACCATTTATTGACTTAGTATTTTAAAAGTAGACAGTTTTTGTTTTTTTTTTTTCCCTGCCCTGAAACATACTGAATAAGCACTCCTGGATATAGTTGCAAAAGAAGTTTTCCATTCTCTCTGTAGAAAGATTAACCCATTTAAAAGGTGTTCCAGTAGATAAGTATCCAGGCCCATTCAATCACTGGAATAATGCATGGAAGCCAAGTTTTCAGGTACTAGCAGGTAGCATTTATTTTCACTGCGAGAATTTGCTTGAAAGATGGTCAAGATTTAAATTACTCAAGTATAGAAAATCTGCTTTTGTGAGCATCTGTACTGCACAATTCTATACCACAGTAAAGTTTTCCAAACCTGCTCAGTTGCTGTTTACTAGGTATTTCTGGTTTTGTGTTCTTGATAAAACTTGCAATACTACTTAACCTTACACAACATTGTTGTCTTACACATGAAGGATGGTACGGCCTATGGGAGAGTTTTGAAAATAGCAGCAATGAGAAAGCTTAAGACTGTAGAACTTTGTAAATAAATAAATACTATCCTACCAATCTTCTCTGTTTTCTAAGGTAAAATATTACCATGGAGAATGTAATAACATCAATAAAAATAGTATCAAAATACATATGAAGATAGTATGTGTCTCTTACTTGCTACCAAACTGGTAGAAATAGCACATGTGGGATACATAATTTTAAACATTATCTAATACCTCTCTGAGAACAGCAGTGGGTAAACGTTAGTCATCTATCAGATCTGAATGCAACAAGAATTTCTCTTCTCACAATCACTTCTGGCAAGCACAGTTTCCATCTTTAAGTGAACTCAAAGATACTAACTTCTTGGAGGTTTTCCAGCATTTAATGTTATCTATCCACAGGTGACGACAATACAGTTGCCATCTTGCAAGAAAAAACAGAGTGTATAATAATCTCCACATAGCTGAATTTGTGAGGTAGGAGGAGTGTAACAAACTTTGTGAGACCTCAGCACTTCCTGATATCGCACTAATGGCTGAAAGAGAAAACAACACAGAATGAGTTATGTTGTTAGCCTAAGTGGATTGTGTGCGTGAACGTTGCACGTTTAGAGCTCCAGGTGTAGAGATGCAGGGGTTACCAGTAGCTTCCCAATGCATTTGGGCAAGACAGTAATAGACAGTCTATTGGAAGTACCAGGATGAACAAGTATTCCATACTGTAGCTGAAAAATTGTTTCGTGCAGTTACACTGCACCAATTGGTGGAGCTACAGCACTAATTCTTTGATGTATTTAACATGACTACCACAAAGCAAAGATAACTGATTACAGTGGTGAAATTTCCTCACACCATATTAGGCTCACAATTTCTTTTGTGGTTTATATAAAAATGTAATATCATCTGCCCTTTCTGTCCCCCCCACTTTCCAGCAGTAAGTTTTAGCTTTCCATTCACTATGTATCTCCTATTCCAGAGCGTAAACACCTGCTTAAAACATTAATTATTATGAAAAGCTCTGACAAACAGGATGTAGCTACCCAAAGTTTTCTGTAACTTAAACTGTAATTTATCAAAACCAAATTCAACTCCCAGAGCAGAAAAGGAGATGGATATATACCTCTTGCAACACGGAGATGTTCTTCTGTTTTATTCAGATTTAAACACCTGGAGTCACGTTTTATCATTGGTACCTAAATCCAAAGAGAGATACTTCGGTTCAGTTCACACAAACAGAATTTCTGCTGACATGGTAGAGATGCATACAGGTTTCTGCAAGAAATGCAAATATTAGTAGGAGAACTGAAACAGGAAAAATATCAGAAGTGTTGAAATGGGAGCAAATTACTTCCAGTTACTATGTTTCGCTTGTGTAGCCATAGTGCCCTCTAGCATTCGAAAGAGAAAATACAGGGCTTTATCTCAAGGGAAACAAAAAAAATACACAAAATCAGAACTGTCTTTTTTTTAAGCTGAGAAAGGACAGTTTGCAAATGCGAGGAAGAACATTTCTTCATGTTAAAGCAAGGTACTTTAAGGAAAAGGACACACATCTCAGCTTTTATTTAGCAGAGTCCCACAGAGCTGGGAGGCTCTGTAAAATGAGAGTTCCTGTACCCTAAAGGCATTTCCGTGCTTCTGTAGATCTCACCTACGCCATCCGTGCATTAGCAACGTGCATTAGCAACACGCACACGATTTTAGCAAAAGGATACAGATTTTTACATGGACAGATCAACAGACGTCATCTTTGTGAAGTCTTTGTTTTCTCTACAAGGAGGAAACATTTTGGCTCAAACATCTTTACTGCGCAAAATTCCGTGCAAGATGAAGAATAAATTATGACCTTTAAAACCTAAGAAACTTTTCTCATTTCCCTAGAGAGCAAATTATTGTATAGAGAGAAGAGTTAGTATGCCTTAGGGCTGAGAAATTTTTTGTCTACCTGCAGATCATTAGGGAAACGTTTTGGAGAAGTTAGTGTTTCTTTTTTTCCTTTGCATTTAAAAGAACATTAAGCCTAAGCAGCAGAAGTCATTCTTTAGCGACTGGGAAATGGTCATCTGCACTGTTCGAGTTTGGAGGCCTCTAAATAACATTTCTGATTTCAAATAATCTCTGTAGCATGCCAGGAGGAAATTTAAATATCAGTTTGCTTTTTAAAGAAAATTATATGCTAGATGATACAAAAAGATCTGACTTTTTAATATTTACCCATCAAATTACTATCCAAAAATCTTATGTGAAACTGCAACATAGAAGAGTAAAATAGCAAAAAAGGGTAAAAAGACAATTTTACCCTCCCTGCATCCCAAATGTCAAAATTAAAAAAAAAGTCTACTGGAGATGCTTCTCAGAAAATTGAATTTTGAAATTTTTTTTCTCCAGGTTGCTGATAGGGAAATACTAAAATCCAGTTCAACAACTAGCACAGACAGATTTGCTGAATGTGGTATTGCAGTCTTCACCAGAGAAAGGTGAGGAACTGAATTAGCCTGTTGTACTAGCAAAGCAGGAAGGATCTGGGAATTCAAGAATTCAAACTGTAACATTAAAATTATTATAAAATACCACAGGGTCAGGTGAGATTATTTTCAAAAGACACCAACTGGTCTCAGGATTACAAGCTTACTGTAAGAAGGAAAAAAAAATAAAAATTAATCTTCACTCACATGGACAAAGAACAAAGTGCCACCATCCAGATAAGCTTGAGTATTAACACATATAGAATTTTACAAATAATAATCCATTGGGGAAAAAAAGAAAAAATTCTTGTGCAGTATGTTCTTGAAATCCCTCTTATTAGCATTCCAATTAGACCTAAAGAGAAAGCAAATAAAAGACTGAAAGCAAAGTCTTTTTTTGTTCCAAGTATTTTTGATGTCTACAGATGCAAAACATGGCTCAGAATAAAACATGCAGATCCATATTTAATTATTTTATAAAACTGCAGTATTTAGGCAATTGTGTGACAAGCACACCAGTGCATTTACACAGGTCTACATGACTCCACAAAAACTAAGAGTTCATTTTCACCAACAACCAGGTTACAGCTATATTGGTTCAACCAAAAAAGATAATTGGTAACTTTTAAAAAAAGAAAAAATTATCAAAAACTTCCAGTTTGTCTGTGTTAATAGGTTCATTTTAAAGTAATCAAGTGCTAAAACACCAGTACAGTAAGAAACAGCTCCACTCAGAATAGGGATGATGAAGCACAATCAAAATTGTTCAGATTTTCACACTTTTTGTTTTTTGCCAAAGTCCTTAAATTTCTGCTATTTGTTCCAGTTAACTTTGTTAATTGTAACTTAATTAGCTCATTGTAATAAAAGTTAAGCAATATAGGATTAAATCTGACTATCTTCATTACTTGCAACATTAAACCAATGTTGAATTACAGTAAATGAGGTGCCTCATTGAAGGGCTATGCCCCTTTATGTTACTTGGTGTATTGTCACAACAGTAGTGTATGAATGGTAGAAGAAAAAAAAAGAATCCTCTGTCCCTCCCCATCTACTTTTGGTGAGACCGACCAGTTCAGAGATTAGTTAAAAAAAATCCAAGGAACATCCAAAATCACTTCCTTGAGTCAAAACCAAATTCTTGTGCATCTTTTTGTGCTCATGAGACAACTGGTAATTACAAATTGTTCATTCCATCTAGAAAAACCTCAAACAAATGTACAGTCATTAAAGTTATCCAAGGTCTGACAAGAACACTCAGCTTAGCCAGTTTGGGGACCTCTTCAGAGTAGGTGGTCAGCAACAAAATTGGATGTTTTAAATTAGGTACAATCATGTTACACTGTTCTCAGATGCTTAAGTTACCTGGATAGTATTTTTTGACTCCTTTTCAAGTTAAGCAATAGAGACTGTTTTCAGTGTGGTTTAGAACAGAAACCTATTTTAGGTGCTTGAAGTTATACAGATACTTTTCAGTGGGAACTTTTTAAATTTAAGAAATAGACCTGCTTACTTAGGTCTACTGGTTGTAAAGTAAAATCTGTACCTTTGTGCTTCACTAATAAATAATTTGTTTTTCTTCTGTGGGTTTTCTGATTTAAAATAAATGACTTATAAGAGAATAAAAAAAACCCAAAATAGCACTGGCCATAAGTAATGCTTCAAAGAGGTATTCTTGTCACTTTACTGTTTTGTAGACAGACTGTAATATAGTCTGAATTACTGACTCACATTACTTAAAACTTTTTCTAGTTCAACCAAATGTGGTTTACTATTGTCATTGAACTGCACGTCAGATCACATCTTATTCAAGCCCCTTAGCATTTAGCTGGAAAAGAAAATACCTTCTTAAATGTTTGTTTACCTTTTTTCCCATAGAAATTTTGAAAAGCTGTCTGGGGAAAACGAAGGTAACCCCACCCTTGGTGTTTCAGACTAGGAAAATCCATTTGCAGAACTGTTAAAAAAATACAGTGATTTAATTTAGCTCATCAGAATGGAGGCACACTTCAAGTAAAGAAGGCAATGAAAGTCAGAAGGATGCTTGGTTTGTTGATTCAAACAGGGAAGGATGCTGCTCCAGATGACAACAGATTTAACTGAAGACTGGTAAGGATTTGACTGAACTGAAATGGTAAGTTGGCTGAGGCAGAAGCAAAACAGGGAGAGCAGAGCTAGATGAGGAATACAAGGACAGAGCAAGCCAAAAAGAAATAAAAATAAAAAAAGGAATTTGATAATGACAAACACATACAGAATCCATTTAGATTGCAACTGGGACACCGCTCGCTTACACTGAATGGCGTACACTTAAGGATTAGTTTCAGATGAAACCAACATTTGGGTTTGTTTCTCAAAGTAAGAGTAAACCAAGCCATTCTGATCCAGGTGGTTTTCAGCCAGTGTCACAAAGTAACAGCAGGGGACAAAATATAAGTCAATGAGAATTCCGCCCAGCACCTTTGGTTGATGGAATTTTGCAGGAGGAAGCAGGTAAAAATAATTTTAAAAGGTTTCAGCCCCTTACAGGTAGACCAGGGTGCAAACAGTTATTAAGATATAAATCTCACATGAATGCATTCCAGTCTGAATTAAAAGCAAGCAGGCAAACTTGGAATACTAATTTTAAGATTATGTGATACAGCAACTTCAGATGACTCCAAAGAAGCACCCATGTGAAGAACACACTAACAGGTGTCACTAGGTCATGCTGACTGACTGCAGTGAAAAGTCAGGTCTGAGCACCAAAGCACATCACATATCCACCTTAGGGCAGCATCTGCAGTCCTTTCCTGGGCTGTATCTGCTCTGTAAGACAACACACAAAAAACTTCCACCTCCTGGACTGCCAATCTGGCACCTTTCAGATGTACTAAATTATTAAAAAAGAAAAGTAGGAAAGCTTGTATTTAATTCAGTGAACTAGAGTAGCTCATTCAGAGCATTGGATAAAAAGGTTCTTAAAAAATTTTATTTAGCCTGAATTTCAGTGTAAAAGGAAATCATTTTCCCAAATACAAGTCCTGATGGCAAGATTTAGAACTTACTGTAACAAGCATGGCAGTCAATTGTGAAATTTCAATGTGAAACTAAGACTGTACAAAAATTTTAAGTGCATATTTTTGCAACAAGATATGCATACACACAGGGATGTAGGG
>NW_010292270.1:5741-43161 GCF_000700745.2 Antrostomus carolinensis | reverse complement strand
CCCCCCCCCCCCAAAAAAAAAAAAAAAAAAAAGATCCAGGTCTCAAAAATCCCTCAAATAACTGCAAAGCACAGAACAAAAATTCTACAGCCAGAGCTCTTCTCTCTGGGATACTACTACTACTACTTCTTTCCTCCATTCCTATTCTGGAATTAAAAAAACAAGGGCAGGGACATGACTGAAAGCAGTTCTCTCCCACCTCCCCCCCAAAAAAGACAAAAACATGGACTAAAGAAAATATACTGTTAACTGAAGTACTATCCCTTGTATCTATTTGATAAATGAGACAGTGGTTTTATGTTGCACTCATTAATGAGTTTTGATGGGAGGGCAGGGGGGAAGTAAACCCCACAACTCTAATGGATTTTTTTTTTAAAACAGATCAGCAGAGTTCCACTAAATGGAAATAAAAACAAGTCTTTTTTGTGAGAGAGGCCCTTTACTGCAAAGGACTCGGCAGTTCCCCTTCCTAAGGGGAACTTCCTAAACTTCAGACCTCATACAACAGAATGCCCTTGTGAGAGAGGCCCTTTACTGCAAAGGACTCAGCAGTTCCCCTTCCTAAGAAGAGAAACTTCAGACCTCATACAACAGAATGCCTCTTTAGAAATAGCCAATTAAACATTTCTGTGAAGCAGAAATTCTACTAACATTTCATGTATGTGCTTTTTAAAATGATGAATATGCACTACACTGTGAACTGAGTATTACTTTTGAAATGGAAAAATGTAATCATAGAAACACAGGAATAAAAAAGAAACATTAGTGTGCATAGTCAAAGTTTTTAGAATACCACCTATGAAATATTCCACTTCATGTAACAAATTTTTCCAAATTACATCTCCTCTGCATATATTTCTGTGGGATCAACTTTCCTTCTACAGTTGCACAGAGCAGGGATACAGAATAAATCCCTTATTGTTGGAATATTATTCTATTTACTTTTTGACTTAAATCTGTTTAAAATTCAGAAGACATCCAAAAGCTTTTATGTAGAGTGCACCTGTGTGTTAACATAAACGAAACATTGTTATGTTGAGATTTTTCTTATATTCAACACTATTTTAGTGTAAGTCATAGTGATTAGAGCTCCTTTTGTGAATATGGGGGTGGGGGTTGCCATTTGGAATGGTCTTTTTTCTTTTCTTTTTTTTTTTTCTTTTCTTTTTTTCATTCTGAAGGACCATTGCCTTAGCTTTTTTGGTTATTGCTTTTTTTTTTTCTTTTCTTTTCTTTTTTTTTTTTGAAGACCATTCCATTTCTTTATTTTTTAACATCTTAAAGTCATAAGGACTTATACGCAAAGCAGTCATACACTTTATCATTAAAACCCATAGGTAAAATACGTACACAAATCCAACAAAAGGCTAGTACATAGTAAAGCCTAAGCATACTACTATGCAATATTATGAATACATAACTTCAGAGACTTCTGTTTAGTACTGTTATCTATTCATTTCTGAAAACATTCACAAAGATTTTAAATGCAAATTTTCATTCCGTATCTGGAATAGAACAAAAATTATCTATGTTATAACAACTTTTGGTCATATGTGTTTGACCAATTCAGTAAATTACAAAGAACCCAAAGAATTCTGTAACTTTCTGTAGAACTATGTAATAAAAACATTGCATATGTTCCTAGTATGATGTCTTTAGCAATCATTTACTGAAATGTAACTCAAACATCAATCTCTCAAAACGTATAACCGACCAGCTGCTTTTTTAGTCTCTATCCGAATCCAACTTCATCACAAAACCCCTTTTAATACAAAAATGCAGAAGTACATTAGGTAATACTAATGCAACACAGGTGCAGTTCTAGCATTGTCATTGATCAGTCGAATCATCTTCTCCATGAACGAGATTCATTATCCTCCTCCTCTTCATCATCATCTTGAAGCAGCGAATCATCCACCAAAGACTCTTCCTGAAACTTCAGGAGAAAAACGTGATATTCTGTTATGTCAGAAAATGTTAAAGATAAAAATGCAAAATACAAATCTGATACTTGCGATTTAATAAAGAAAGAATCTATTTTTTAAAAGGTTAACAGTAATGTTTTCAAAAAAGTAAGTTGCAGGTATGTGTATTATATACATATACTAATAAATGGCAAATGAGACTCTGATTTTTTTCCTATTCAGTGGACTTCAAAATTACCAGGACATATGCCCCTCATACTTAAACAGCTCTTCTGATTCTTCAGCGTATCGTTCATGCTCAAGTTGCAACCTTCCCATGAAACTTATGATGCTATACTGAAAACTAATATTAGTTTTCGCACGTTGACAATAACTATGCCAAGAGCTTAATCCACCTGTGCCACAGTATCAAAAAGGTTGCATCAGAGACATTTTCATTCTGACAGCATAATCAAGCTTAAAAACAATATAAAGATTTAAAAGACCATGGCAGGGAGATAGGTATTTACAGAAATTTAGACAAAATATATTCAAGTATTCTCAATTGCTTTCAATAACAGCAGAATAACTCAACAGACTACACAAAACCTTGAACATTCCAGGTCTACAGGTACAGGTTTAGGAGAGGTAAAGTTGAAAAAAAGAAAGATAAACAGTTGTTTTAATTTTTGTCTACACATAGACACAGGTGTGTACAAATAAACTAATCCTTGTCTCAGATCTTTTTTGACGATCACATCTATCACAGCAATTTCTGCACTAACTAAAGAAAGGACTAAAACACACAGTTATGGTCTTCCTTGCTTATTCTTCTTATCCCAGTAATCATAGCTTTTTGCTACAGAATTTCCAAAGTCAACAGGAGAGATAAAGGTTGATTTGTGAAATTAGGGAGCCTTCTGGAAAAGATGGGAAGCTCTAGGCCAAACAAAGCCTAGAATTAAGTCTTTGCCTCTTTTCAGTAGGCTGTTCTACAAGAGGGAGAAACTATCATCTTCATTACTTTTGCCCATGGAAAGTGCATTTCAAAAAGCAGCTCTCTTGATACCTGACCTGTCTGTCAATGTATGATTGGGTACTCTGAGCCAGACTCAAACACACAATGCTTTTTGAGGACAGCCTCTTCACCTGGTGTCTAGATGTCGAGCAGGGTAAAATACAGTGCTGTCAAAAAGGAGGAGTCCTGGGCAGCTGTCCTGGTTTTTGCTAGGATAGAGTTAATTTTCTTCTTAGAAGCTAGAAAGTGGGGGGGATTCTCCTGGGAATCACTCAGGCTCACTTTTTGGGGTTCCTTGTCTCTCCCCTGGGATCGTTTATCAGCAGGTGATGAGCAACTGTACTCAGAGCGGGGGGAAGGACGGGGGTGCTGCGAGTGGCTGTGTCTTGGCTGTCAGCTTACCTTGGCTGTCAGCTAAGCTAAACTACCACAGCAGCGCACAACACACAACTCTAGGGTGCACAAGGCTGAGTGACAGCAGGGAAGATCAAAAAGCCCAGAACAACTTCCATCTAGGGCAACAACTATAGGGACTCTCTGGCCTGAAGAGTAACTGAAGGGAAGTATGCCAGGAGTCCATATATATTAAGTGTCTCAGAGAAAGCGAAGAGAGAATGACTGTTTTCTTTTCAATACATGAGCAGGAGAACAAAACTAAACATGCACATGGCACGTCCCATATAAAGATATTTCTTGGTAGACACAGTTGAACAGTAGCATTCCTTGTTGCAGGGCATTATAGATGCTGGAAAAACCACATGTACCAGTATACGTTAGGGGCTGACCTGCTGGAGAAGAGCAGGCCCTGAGGGTGCTGGTGGACAGCAGGCTGGCCATGAGCCAGCAGTGTGCCCCTGTGGCCAGGAAGGCCAACAGTATTCTGGAGTGCATTAAAAAGAGCATGGCCAGCAGGTCGAGGGAGGCTCTCCTCCCCCTCTACTCTGCCCTGGTGAGGCCACATCTGGAGTACTGTGTACAGTTCTGGGCTCCTCAGATCAAGAAAGACAGGGATCTTCTGGAGAGAGTCCAATGGAGGGCCACAAAGATGATGAGGGGTCTGGAGCATCTCCTGTACGAGGAGAGGCTGAGAGAGCTGGGACTCTTCAGCCTGGAGAAGAGAAGACTGAGAGGGGATCTTATCAATGTCTATAAATACCTGAAGTGCGGGGGCCAAAGGATGGGGCCGGGCTTTTTTCAGCAGTACCCAGTGACAGGACAAGGGGCAATGGGCAAAAACTGGAACACTCGAAGTTCCACACAAACCTAAGGAAAAACTCCTTCACTGTGAGGGTGTCGGAGCACTGGAACAGGCTGCCCAGAGAGGTTGTGGAGTCTCCATCTCTGGAGATGTTCAAAACCCATCTGGACACTTTCCTGTGCAACCTGTTGTAGGGAACCTACTTTGGCAGGGAGGTTGGACTAGATGATCTCCTGAGGTCTCTTCCAAACCATACTATTCTGTGATTCTACCGAGCTTCCAAAGAAACCATACATATTAATAAAATAAACACTTATCAAGAGCTTTCAACCACAAAGACATCACACCTCTAACTCAACAGGTCCCCAAACTGCAAACCACTGTTATCTCTTTACGTCTTACATGTCTTCCTAGGCATCTGTTGTTGACTCAGTAGTCTCAACTCTTTTGTTATGCACCCAGATGTAGAATGTAAAGCCTTTAGGAATATAAGGTGCTTTCATAATGAAGTGGCTACTCACCAGGGAACTTCTATAGAATCCAAGTACCAAAGACCTACCTCATATTTTCATAAACAGCATAGAAACCTTGTTTCATTATTAAAAGAATGTCATTCTACTGACTGATCTAGCGTTTTTGTTTGGGGGTTTTTTTTAATTAAAAAAATCAGGGTACTTAGTTGGATTTAGACTTGAGTGAAACCATCTCTCTTTAGCACATTATTCTTTAGTTGAACTACAATGGTAGTTTAGCCACGGAAAAAGTGAAGGAAACCTTTTTCCTGGGTTTAAAATAGCAGCTATAAAATAAAGTTAAATAAGTTAAAATTAAGTTAAATAAGTAGCATGATGAATTATAGGCATGCAGAAACTCAAGACATTTTACATGTATAAAGAATGTACGACTGCAATTCAGGCCACTGATTATAAGAACCTACCCCACCCCCAATCTAATCCTGCATAATTACCACATTTTAAACAATAAAAACATGTCAAATTTTTTTCATACAATTACTTGAACTTCAGCACATGAACTTGATGTTCTTTAACTCATCCATCCAGGACCCGGGGATCATAACATTATACTTCAAATACTAACTTAACCAAATGGTAGAAGCAATACAAAGCTCACAGAAGGAAAGACTGACATTTAAATGCAAAATTTCCCAAGGATTACTGAATAGAAATCCCTCAGGTAAATAAATTTGGTGAAGGTTAGGGGGACTCATTCAGTTGTAGAAAATTAAAATAAAATCCGATCTCATTATATAAAGAAGGCAGGAGAGCTACATGTATTTGGCTTGTTTTGAAAATGGGAAAAAGTCAGAGGTAAGCATATCAATCATGTTAAATAAAAAAAAAATAAAATCCATAAACATTGGGCCAAGTAAGAATCCAGCATCATTGGTAAAAAAAAAAAAATAGGTAATCTTGTTGCTTCCCCTTTTTACTTAAATTTTGAAAATCTGTAAAGTTTTAAATGAATTCATCATTTATGAATTACAGACAACAGTCTCATACAGTCTTTTCTCTCCGAGTTTTCTTTCTGTACCTTATGATTCCTCTTAAGGAGAACAACCATCACCTAAAACAGATGTACCCCACTATCACTAACACTTCTCAGCTGACAAGATGTCATCAAGCATCCAGGCCTGAGGTCTTTGTAAATCTGCCCTCTCCTTTTGCCCGGGCAGCCAGCGCATGTAGCTTGTTACTATCTTAATTTCCTTTACCCCTGCTGCTTATACTCTAGAGGTTCCCTCCTACAGTCAGTATCTTCAGGTGGGGATAAAAGATGAATCTCACTGTAGCTCACCTAGCAATGAATCTGTACTTTCCTTCCTTTACTCTGTTGAAATGTTTGCATATCCCTGCATACCCTTCCTTCCTTATGTAAAATGGAGAAGTCTCAGTGAAGTAGTTACTCAATAACACCTCTCAATAAGGTTGACTCCTTGAAGCAACAAACACTGCTGTTGATCTTCACAGGTAACACAACCCTGGAGGAGAAGTGACAAAATACCTGAGATGCTCTCACAATTCCCCAATGTAGCCTCTTGTTCACTCACAGCTCATTACTATCTGACAATGCTCGAGGTTTGCATACACAACAAAATATTTAGTAAGTCAGAATGCACAAATGTCTAATATGAATACACAGTGGTGGAGGGAGTCTACCTGTCTTTGACTGACATGATAAAAAGAACTTAGCTTTCTTGGAGAAGACAGCAAACAGACAAAGTTGCTTTCTTCAGAAGAAAACCCAAAAAGTGAATACTACAAAATGTAAAAAGAATAACCAAATTTGGTTAAATCAAAAGAATCTTGTGAAGCTGCTTCAATGGCAGGTATGCCAAAATACCATAGGAAAAAGATATATACAAAATACTATCACCGAGTAAGTCATGGTGTACATCTACTTCAACTATTCTAAGGCAATTATGTATATACAGTTAACTGACAGCAAATGAATTAGAAAAAAAGATTGCTTGACTTCTTCCCCAAGTGGCATTTATTTTTCAAAATTCACAAACCAGTATTTTGAGTGTAGTGAATTAAATGCTTCACAAAACTTTGCCCCACTATTCCTGCATTAACCAATTAAGGTTATTTGGACAAGGCTTTAATATCTTTCATGCACCGTGATTAAGACTAACACTCATCAGGGGTACTTCAGATGTCTGAATGAAGTTAGTAAATGCTCTAAATTATTCCTTCACTTGTATCCTCCAAGCCATCTCTCCCTATAAAGGAAAATTAGATTCTGAAATTGGATCCTCTAAGAAATTAGTGCCTAAAGTAGATGTGGTACAAAACCCCATGTTTTGGACAAAAACCTTAATCTCTCTCATGCAAGTTCAAACGCACTCCCTTCCATTTTCTAGATATATCCTCTAGACTCTGTTGTTGTTTAAGAAATGAAGGAAAAGTAAAGTATCTGGACTTTCAACAGTCTAGAAACAATACATTTATAGATAAATCTGCTTTCTGATACCAAAACGTGAATTAGATTCAAAAACAGAAGTACGAATCCACAGGTAATTTTCTTCTGAAAAAGCTGCATTATTTCATCTTAAAAAAGAAAAATGAAAAAAAGAAAAAGCAAGCTTACTTCTTCTTCATCAGGTTCAGCTTCTTCTGTTTCAGCAGCTGACATACTAGCAACAGGCTTGTTCCATGCCAACTTCAACTCTTGCCCTTTAAAACGAGATCCATGAATTGCAGCCTGGAAACAAGTTTAAACATTTTAGTTACACATTTCTTTGTCAGGAGAAAAATTAACTTCAGTAACGCTTAGATGCCAGAAATAAACCAACAGTCTGCATTTTCAAAAGAAAATCCAAGTCGTTCTATGTTCATACTGAATTACTTAAAACAAAATTACTTCATTCACTGCACATGGAATTAACACATCCTTTCAGGAAAATGATCAAAATATATTCAGAAGAAAATAAACTTTGAAAAATCATAAATCATTTGCTGATGTGGGTAACATACTGAACCAACACTTTCCTGGTTTTTAATATTATCCTGATGGGTTCTTCACCTTTCGAAGACAAGACACAAAACTGTTAATGCATAACTTACTGGAAGAAGTAAAATAGCCCACAGATACAAATTATTTAATATATTAAAAAAAAAAACAAAAAACAAACAACTTAAAAAAGCCGCTTTGTGATTACAACTTAATCTACTGGGCAAAAAAAAGTTCCACTTCCTGCAAAGCCATTGTAATTGAAATGTAAAAATTTTTAACTTATGGGATATTCATGCCTTTCTAAGTACCAGCGGCATTAAGTGGCTGCTTTGGAAATAGTATGTTCAAATTAAAGTAACATGAATGAGCATAAATCAGCGTTAGCAACATTCCGAAATAACCGTCATGGTCACAAAAGATTTATGG
The DNA here is from genome assembly GCF_000700745.2 of Antrostomus carolinensis. Classification (NCBI taxonomy): domain Eukaryota; kingdom Metazoa; phylum Chordata; class Aves; order Caprimulgiformes; family Caprimulgidae; genus Antrostomus; species Antrostomus carolinensis. Next base: position 35,138 of record NW_010292270.1, on the reverse strand, counting down.
TACAATCTGAAAGCACAGCATAATGTGAAATGTAGAAACAATTACATGTTCAGTGACATCTGAACATGAATTGTGTGATATTAAAGTCCCCAGGTATAAATTTTAAATCTGTACATATAAATTTATGATAAATTTAAAAGATTCTATGCTTATTAAAATGCAGCTCAGGAGCTTTTTGTCCATGGTCTCATCACAATGTCACACAACTAGAATTCTTGAAAGTACTTACATGTGACATTTATGTCCAGAAACAACTTGTAATCTTTGGAAGAAATTACTACTACATAAAAATGCAACATTTTACAACAGGGAATCCTCCTCTTCCTTCCAGGCTAGAACATATATAGTCATAAAGCCTAAGCCTATTTTAATTTAAGAAGATAAAATATTAGCTACATTTACTTCACAATTGGCCTCAACAGAGGTTTTTAATGATTACCTTTTACAACTTCTCCAATTGCCAGTCTTAAAAGTCTACTTTAGTAGTAAACACAGAAATTCCAGTGGAAATATATTTAATATATAAGAATAACTTAAGGAAAATGCAAATTTTACTATATTTGATCAAACACACTTTTCATATTTTTTTTATTTAAAAGTAAAGGTGCAATTAGATACAAAGGTAATTTGACAATTAAAAGTTTTAGTGCTAACTAGAATGTCAACATCTCACAGGTTAATAATGAATTCTGACCCAGCTAAAATATCCCCACTTTCCAGAGCATTTTCTGAACTTCACCTTGAATACAGCTTGAAAACTCTACCTATTCTATTTGAGAACAATTGAGGAAAAACACACTGCTTTTCAAAGGCAGTGAAATGCATCACAAAAAAAAGACAGAAAAAAAAAGATAAGTACATAATGTTGGTGTCAATCTTTCTACCAAACGTATCTCCCCCTCCCTTCTCCCCCTGTGCACATCTTTCTTTGTATTCTGCATTACCTTCTTTTTCAAGTGCTTCCTATCTCTACACAACCGATCATATTTGGTTCCAAAATACTATCATTCCCTGCTTTTTGGGTACCGAAATTTAGCTAAGGCTGAAGATGCCAATTTTTAGGCAAAACAGGTTTTAACAGTAAAAACTGTATTTTGCTGGTAAACAAGTATCTGTAGTAAGATACAGTCAAGATCCTTGTTATGAATCATACTCCAACTGGGAGAAGTAAAGGCTTCATTTGGACTGTCACTAAAAACAATTATTGTTCTAGGTGTCCTATTTTTATTTTCAGGGAAGAACTTGCTCCTCTCAACACTTAGAATATTTCTTATGTAAACTACAATGCCGAAGAATATGAAGTTGCAAAATGAAGCACCCAATGTCAGGAAGCACCAAAACTAAAAATTCCAACCCTAATTCAGTCCACTTGTGAGCATACTAATTATGACAGCTTTTACCTGTGAGCAGGTATTTATTTCTTATTCTCCACAGAACTTTTGTTCACTGTTGATTCCTTCAATACAGCTGTACAGTACTGTTTTTCCTATCAGTCAGTATATACTAAGTAGCATTAATTACACTTCCTTTTTTACAGAATAATTACAATTTCCGTACAGTTAGTGCTCATCATTGCGATATCTAAAAGTTTCACAGACAAAATTTCTATGCCTTCATAAAACATCTTTGGCATATGCATCAAATTGTTTCTCAAAATATGTAACCATAATGATACTGTAAGTGTTCAAAACTACTGTCCCCATTGGCTTAATCTGCATTGTAAATATCAGTATTTCTGTCAATCAGGTCACTGAGGTCTCAATACAAAGCATACAAAAAGACAAAGAGTCTGGCCAGGTATGAAAATTGTGTTCAACTAAACTCTGCAAGATAAACTCTGTCCAAATATATAAACTTTGTGCAAAAAACAAATATAAAATGAAAGCATATCGTACAAATCCATTCTTTCTGGAGTCCCTACTATTTTCAGGGTAATCCTTCCCAATAGTGATGCAAGGAGTTTAAAGAAACAGTATCGTTTACAGAACAACTACGTTCGTTATTTTGTGCAAGTTCACAAACTGTCTACATCATGGACCGAATAAGTCCACAAGAAGTTTAATCTAGAATTCAACTTCAGTGTCACACTTCTTTTAAAATGTTTTTAAATCATTAGCTGTATATCAAATATAGAAGTACAATGTAACTAGAAAGTAGTTGAATGCTGCAGAGTATTTTCAACAGAGACTATACTCACAGCTTCGGCTTCTGCTCTTGTCTTAAAGGTAATCACGGCATGGAGAGAAGAGTCGTCGATCTGGCAATCTTCAATTTCACCATATTGCTTTTAATAAAGAGAAAAAAAAAGCTTAGTGAAACGTGCAGAGTTGTGATATCATATCACAGAAACAGAAATATAGCTCAGTGCATTTCTATGGAATTTGGAGCAAGTTTAAAACAGCAAAAGCACAACCTGCAAAATGAAATAAATAACACTTCTTCTCAGTGTTATGCTACTAACACTGTGAATAGAATTGTATTTGTTGACAACACTTTTTTTTAATATTTTTGCTTGTTAAAGATAGTAAGTTTGATGCTCCCTGCAATGAAACCAAAGTATAAGAAAATGCTAAATTGTGAGCAAATTTATGACCATAAACCGACACGACAAAGCAAGCTTTTAACAGTGGCAGATTCTCTGTCTTCATTTTTATATTCTTTGCAGTCAGCAACAGAAGTATATAATGAAATTATAAATACGAGAAGTGACCACCAGAATTTACTTTAGCAATATTCATAAGGCAGAGTAAATCACAATATAATGCTATAGATTAAAATTAAGCTTTTTATACTCATCATTGAAACTGGACTCAGAAACATCCTGTGGTTGACCAAGTGGATTGTACTGCTTCATTTTAAAGTTATGTTCTCAGCTTTACTCCAAAAATTTGTAAAGTCACTGCTCAAATATGTTTAGTCCATCATACACCTCCACAGAAAGTACTTCTGTTTCCCTTAAATACACACACACATTTATATATGTGTGTATACATGTTCGGTCTGCCATTCATCTCTACAGAAAGTAATTTTGTTCCCTTATGGGTATGATGGTTCCTTGTTGTTCCCCTATACAGGTATGATGAGGTGTATTTAAGGGGAACAAAATGTATTTGTACATTTATGTATTTATATATAGAGAGAGAGAAAGAGCACGCTCCTGGAAACATGACACCTTAAAAAACTCAGTACAACAGTGGCTTTTTTGTTGTTGTGGGTTTTTTGTTGTTCAGGTGGAGTTTTTTGGTTTTGGGCTTGCTTGCGGGTTTTGTTGTTGTTGTTGTTTTGTGGGATTATTTTGTTTTGGTTTTGGGGGGTTTTGGTTGGTTGTTTTTTTTTTATTATTATTATTATTTTAATGAGGAGAGACAGGTCCTTGCTGGCTCCTGTTCTTCTGAAAAGCAGCTTGCTTGCATGACTACCAGACAGGAAAGATTAAGTACACTGACTGGAGTAGAATCCACTGGACTTACTGGCTCTTGGACTTCTACTTTCAGAGAGGACCACTGTAATTAAATATTGTCGGGGAGGACGGGACAGTGGATGGGAAGGACAACACGGGGGGTGCACATATGAAGATTCACACAATTTATGCCACTAGATACTGTTAGTATTCATTCCACAAAATAAGCGAATTTCCTTTTATTCTAACCTTTTTAAAATGGAGAATAAAGGTTTTTATACATTTATGTTGATTTCTCACTTTATTATATTTGCAAATAAAAAACTGCTAAAAATTATGTACATCAATTTACTATTTTTTAGACTAAAAACAGGGAAAAAATGTGGAAAAAGCTCTGACTTCTTAAGCTTACAGAGATGAATAGACAGAAACTTTTGGCTGTCCTGTGAAGATCTGCATATAGCTGCACAATTCTCATCTTGATTCTTAAATGCAGAAAGTTAGGCAAAAGTACTGAAAACTTTCATTAAGCACTTGTTAAGATACTTCAGTAAAAATAACAGACTTCAGGTACTGAAAGTCTGGCACTGCATCTTTGTTCTTACCATCCCTTCAGTTTTTTATCTTTCTATACCTGAACATTTGTAACAATTTTACATATATCCTGAATAAATAAATATTGTAAATTCATTATTTTATGTTTCCAATTTCCTTTCTTTTTAAGGAAAAATGCAAACCTTGCAAATGCTATGCAGCTGTAGTTATAACTAGCTGAATCAATGGTGTAATTTCTCTCTGCTTCACCTTTTTCTGATGCATTCTCTTTTTCCATGAACGGGTATATAATGTTGAAAAGATTCATTCCTAAATAATATTTCCAGATTAATTGAACCAAGAGAAAACAAGCCATTTAACAGAAGAATGTAATCCAAAGAAGAGAAGAAGTGAAATTGCCACATACCGCAAAATGAGGAAGAAGATCTTCTCTATCACTTTCTGTAAATGCAGAGATTTCTAATGCCCTAGGTCGATGATCCACAACTGCATGCACAGGAACTCCTCTGCCTCTACCCCGGCCTCGTATTCCTCTACCTCTGCTACGTGATGCACCCCGACCTCTTGCATGAACCCCTCTACCACGAACTGAAGAAAGAATCCCTCGTTTGGCAGCCTAAGATGTTTATACATAACATATCGATGTATTAAAACTCAGAATCTAAATATTTAGAAAAAGTTAACAAACACATATTCTGATGTTTCCTAAAAACACATCCCCAAACAAGCCTCAGAAAGAGCAGCTTACAGGTCTTAAAATAACAAAAGGTGAACATGTTAATAATATTCAAAAGCTAATACTGTTAATTATTAGCAGATCAAAATTAGGAAGGAAATAGGAAAAAAAAGAACCAGATGTTAAAAAGAGGTATCAAAAGAACCCTTATCTGTGAAGGTAATTCCTCGTAAGAGAAAAGAACTGCAGTACAACATCTGAAATTTCATTAACAAATTTTCTTGATATGGTGACCAACTACCTAGTTTGTCTCTTTATCTTTGTCTCTTAATCTTGTCTCTGCAAGTCCAGCCGGGACTTTTATTCTGACCAGAATTAATAAAGCATAATAGCTTTTGGCGACAGAATTGTCAGGTAGAAAACAGAGGCTCTAACGAGCACCTCCAAGGACAAAGTATTTGCTACAAATCTGGCTCTGTGTATTCACTAATTTCCATTCCCACAATAGCTGTGTATCCCTTCTAAAGAACTGGCATGCACTCCCCAGGAAAAATCAAAAGGCTGATGACAGCCGCTTAAAAAGTAATTTGTAAAAGTTATTTTAAGTTTCAAAAAAAGCACTTTCAAGAGGGGAAAAAAAACAAAATAAAACACCTTTTCAAACCCAAATAGATCTGATGTAGGAATCAAATATTAAACAAAATCACCGTATCGATGGTTTTACCATATCCTACAGAGTTTACAATTCAAGCACTGATAGTATTACTTTAACACATGCCAGCGATATCACCCATGAGGAGATCAATCTGTTTGGTAGGGTTTTATTCATTAAATTATTCAGATAATTTTACAACACTATATAGTTCACTTTTAGTTTTTTTTAAAGAGAATCCTGCATGGTTTTTTGTGGTTTGTTTGTCTACTTTGGTTTAGGTTTTTCAATGGTTAAATGAATAATCCAGAAAGTTAAAGCTTATGTTGATTCAACAATCAAGCTGTATACTGTTTAGGTTTTCTCACAGTAAAATCAAGGCCACCTGTAGCAGAACAGCAGGTTATAAGCCACAGAAGCAACACATGAATATTGCGAGAGTTAAAGTCACAGGGACAACGTGTGAATAAAAGTTTTTCCAAAATATTTGTAAAAAACACCTAAGAAAAACTCTCTTTTGTAAAGTATACAAGGGATACATTTCATGCTGTGCCTTGAAACATACTGGTGTGCTCTACTTTTTTTCATCTACTTTATCACTATTTGCTGAAGGCCTTGGAATATTCATTTTACTAGCAAAAAATATTCTCCTCAAACAGCTACAATTTTTTTTTTTCCAACTTAAAATACAAACTCAATGAGAGACAGAGTACTACTACCACACTCTACTACACTGTAACTTTATCTTCAACAAGCACCTACTTTTCTACTGCTATTTTACAGATCATGCCATTTACATATTTTCCAAAATGTACAATTTATAAATCAGCTTTCAGTACACCTGTGAAATATTATTCTCCATCAGAATATATATCGTTAACATAAGCTTTTATGTCATCTCTATTCAACTGGCGTGGCTTATTAACAAACCTATTTTCGTAATTACCAAAGCTGCATAACAACTTAGTTTTAAAGTAAGCTTTTAATGCAACTTGGCCGTAGGTGTGTGCACTGTGTCCATATGTCGTTATACATAAAACATGAACAAAGTCCGTTAAGACAAGAGATATTTAAGCAACAACAGCAGCCTGCTTAACAGTAAAGAGGTAAGATTATAAAGCAATTAAGTAAATATTACACAATCATATAGGCAAGACAGTGCAATATAACACAGAATAACACCACAGCAGTCAGAATTTCTCAAAATAAAACACAGATATGAAGAACCTTGCGCAGCCTTCTGAATTTTTTAAAAGCAAGTACTTTTAGAAAAAGCATGTTTCTATACATTTAACACTTCCTAAAAGATTGTATTTGCTTTTGATAAGTCTTCCTTTTCTTGAAACCAATGCTGTAATAACATTACTTATGGCATTTCATCCTTTTTGCTTAATCTCATTAAGAGAATGCTAATACTTAACAATAAAAGATTAAATAGTATTTTTTAACTCTTTTGTATCAAACAACACCATCCACAGGCAACAATTTAAAAACTCTCCATGCTCTCAAGGAAATACCATTACCACAAAACTATAAAACAGTGTGTAATCTAAATAGTTACAGAATGTAAATAGATGAGCAATCAAAATTAAAGACAACACTATTTCTCTATGTCAGTGGAATTCAGAAATTGATTTTTTTTAAAGATTATTGCCAATTGTCTCCATCCACATGAAACTTAATATTGCACCCTGGAAAAAAATAGTTTACGATGTAATACACAAGCTAATGAACATATATGAAAATATTTGCTTAGAAGTTAATTGCTACAAAATAAGAGACAAACATACTTCCAGCTGTAGCTCTGTATATTTTCGTCTTAATTCAGTAACTTCCTCCCCAGCTTGCATCTTCTTGTATAAATCCAGTTCAGTATCTAGCAACTCTTTCTGCATCTAAGAAATTGTTATGGTAAATTATTAGTTCCACAGTTCACATTCTCTACTGAGGAAACAATTTTCGGATAAAACCCCAAAATCTATCACTACACTCCTACCAGCACAGGCTATTTCAAAAATACACAGCAACTTAAGGATTGGCCAGCGTCAGCCTCCAGGTAAGGTGCAAGTCTGCCACAGCACCTCTACCTGAAAAACAAGTTCCTAGAAAATCTGAGGAAAGGGAAAACTAGAAGCTGTAGTGAAATTTTAAACTTAACCAAGTTGTGGCTTATTAATTCAGATTATAGCTGTAATTTTGCAGGTATACTGCTTACTACGCTAGGTTTCCATCTTCAAAAACAAATCGAGCACAAGGGTGGGAGCCTTCTTGGCATGATAAAACTTCAACGTGTAGCAATACGTTTTTGAGCTTGGTGATGTCAAACCTTTTAGATTACCATACAAAGCCAAAGCCAACAGAATTTTTTCTAAACTAGAGATACAAAAAATAGAAAAAGCAAAATTATATGGTAGTGATGATGAGATAAAGAGCGAATCTACCCAAAAAAAAAAAAAATGCAGTACAATTATGAATGAATACAAAATCTATAATCAGTAATGAGAAAAAGCACCTAAGTTTATCACAGTTCCATAATGCAAAAAGCACAAATATTAGTTCTGTTCAGACCACAGTAGAAAAAACCCACAGTAATATGACCTCTTCTAACAAAAGGTCGGTCTCTGAGGCACCTGGCCCTGCCTTCCAGCACACAGTACCTTAAAATAATTATTAGAAAGTTAAAAAAACAGCTATGAAACTGAAAGGTGTCTGTGAACCCATACTGAGAAATGCTCATTGCAGCCACTGAGGTGCAGGTGCTGGTACAGGTGCAGGAAAGGGCTTTATGTGGCCGTGAAAATTTTACTGGAAGTTCTGTTCGAAATTGGAAGCAGCCAAATGTTCCAGTGACATCACAAATGAAGGATAAAATTAGAGATGATTGCAAAACAGTTTTACATTTACACCCATTAATTCAAAACCACGGCATGTAATGTATTCAAAGGCTGGTTGTCAAGAGATGAAGGTTTTGCAGTTGTGATAGTTGGAAACCAAGTATTACCACTGAATGATAAAGAAGGGGGGTTTTTGTTTCTTTGTTTTTTTCCTGGAAGCTTTAAAAGAAAAAAAGCTGGATTATTCAACTGGCAACTTCAACCTGAACCCCTTTCAGCCCCATTTTCTGATTATCTACAGTAACCACAGAAAAAAAACAAACACTATTATCTCCTGTACAATGATTTTCAAAGTTTTTAAAACTGGAAACAGCGTTTCCCTCAAATCCCACCGCGTTGCAACACATCAATGACATGGTAAAACAACCACTTCTCAAGTTTAATAGCGACCAGCAGTTAGAACTCACAAAGCAGGCCAGTGACATGGCTGGTGTAAAGAAAGTCTCCAGACTTTTGAAGTTTATTTCTAGACGCACCAAGAAGCAGCAAAGGTTTCTACACTCAAAATACTTACAAAAAGAGTATTTTGTAATCTGCATGAACTGGACCAAGACAAAAATAGGTAAAGATAATGGCACTGCCACACAGGTCCCATCCACCTAATGCTTCAAGTTTGCAGGGTCTTCTGAGCTGCTCAGGTTTTAAACACTAAGAAAATGCAAGAAAACCTAGAGCAAAGTCTTTCAGAAAACTGTCAAAGTTGTAAATCTTACCTGAAGGCCCTATTAACTCCTCACTGTCACAAAGGTCAGATGGGACTGACTGTGCATTATCTGTGAGCATTGTTTTATTAACATTTGAAAGAGAGAAGACAATCTCCCTGAGAGGAAAGCTATCAATAACAGTAACTTTTCTACATTTTGGATATTTTGTCCATTATGAAATGGATTTGCTTGAAATGTTTCTTCACTTTCCATATTACAAAGGAAATGGAAAACCAGATAAAAAACATCATTAAAACTGTAATTCAAATTAGCCTATTTCCTCACTTTACTAAGTAAAACCAACAATCACACAAGGAAGTGGTGGGCCAGGTTGCCAAGCAAAGGGTGATGTGGGCAGAAGAGATCTCAAGATGAACAAAACTAGGTTGAAGGGGAACCATTCAAGCATACACGTACCAATCCACATAAATGAGAGAAGGCCTACAGAACAGTAGGAAGGGAAGATCTTCACGGGGGAAGATCTCATTTCTCTTCTGGGAAATCCATGCCTCTCTGAAGAGCCTATACACTAATATACATAGCATGCAAAACCAAGAGGAGGAATTAGATGTCTGTGCACAGTTACAGGACTACAATCTCACTGAGACTACAGAAACTTTGTAGGAAAATTGATAGGACAAGAGGAAAGGCCTCAAGTTGTGCCAAGGGCAGTTTAGATTGGGTATTAGGAAGAATTTCTTTACTGAAAGGGTTCTCAGGCATTGGAAGGGGTTGCCCAGGGCAGTGGTGGACTCCCCATCCCTGGAGGTATTTAAGAGTGGTCTAGACATAGTGCTTAGGGACATGGTTTAGTCTGGGACTTGTCAGTGTGAGGTTAATGATTGGACTTGATGATCTTAAAGGTCTTTTCCAATCGAGGCAATCCTGTGAAAACTCACATGACCGGAATGCTGCAGTGGATGGATACGGTCTCTTGTGGAAAGACAAGCCAGGATGGCGAGGAGCAGGAGTTCCTTATGTGACAGCGTAGTATGAATGCACAGAGCTCTGCCTGGGTATGGATAATGAGCCAGCCAGAAATTTAGGAGTCAGGATTAAGATGCAGACCAACGCAAGTGACACTGCAGTTGGTACGTACTACACACTGCCTGATCAGGTAAAGTAAGTGGATGAGGCCTTCTTTAGAAAATTGGAAGAAGTTTTAGTTTGAAGACCCTGGGCTTGGATATCTGCTGGAAAGGCAGGGTGATATTCAAGAATCACATCTTTCAAGTTCCAGAGCATGCAGGAAATAAAGCAAAGGTGGCAGGAAGCCTGCCTGGATGAACAAGGAGCTCCTAACAAAACTTAAACCCAAAACCAAGGTGTACAAGAGATGGAAGCATGGTCAGATCACATAAGGAATATGGAGAAATTGTCTGAGCATGCGGGCACTGGTCTGAAAAGCCAAAGAAGGTCTGGAGTTTAATCCAGCAAGGGGAGCATGGAACAAGAAGAAAGGCTGCTACAGGCCTATCAGCAGCAAAAGGAACACTATGCTGTGAAAAATGTGGGCCAACTGCTGAGCATGAAAGAGGACCTGGCAACAAAGGACACAGAAACAGTCAAGGAACTATACTCTCCATACCTCCTACTCCTTAGTCTTTACTGGAAAGGCTTGCCTTCAGCAATCCCAGATCCCGAGACCAGTGGAAAAGCCCAAAGCAAGGAAGACTTACCTTTGTTGGAAGATAATCAAGTTAGGAAACATTGAAACAAACTGGACATACACAAATACCTGCAACCCAGTAGGATGCAACTATAAGTACTGAGGGAGCACAATTGCAAAGCCAATCTCAATTACCTTGAAAGGTCAGGGCTTTTGGGGGAGGTTCCTTGGGGCTGAGAAAAAGCAAAAGTCACTCTGATCATCAAGAAGGGCAAGGAGATCTGAGGAACTCCATTCTGGTCAGCCTCAGCACAATTCCTGGGATGACGAGGGACCAAATAATCTTGGAAACAATTTCCAAGCATATCAAGAACAAGACGGTGACTGGGGAGAGGGAAGGAGGAAATCATGCTTGAGCTTAACAGCCGTCTGCAATGAGATAACTGGCTTGGTGGACAAGACCAGAGTAGTGGAAGTTGTGTACTTCAGTAAGGCTTTCAATACTGTTGCCCACAACATCCTCACAGCCAAAAGGACAACATGCTAAATTGATAGGTAGACATTGAGATTTACTGAAAATCAGCTAAACTGCTGGGCTCAAAGTGTAGTTCTAATCTGTGGTAGAAAGTCCAGCCGGAGAGCAGTTACTAGTGGTGCACTCCTGCAGTCAATACTGTTTAACACCTTAATTAGTCACCTGGATTGTAAGACAGAGTGTGCCCTCAGCAAGTTTGTGGACAATACAAAATTCGGAGGAGTAACTGCTACACCAGCTGGTTGCATTTCCATTCAGAAGGATTCTGACACGCTGGAGGAATGGGGCAGGAGAAACCTATTGCCTTTCATTAAAAGGAAATGCCAAGTCCTGCACTTGGGGAGGAACAGGCCCAGCCAGTAGTACAGGTTATGGGCTGTCGGGATGAAGAGGACCTGAGAGGTCCTGGTAACAGAGAAGTTCAACATGAGCCAGCAATGTGTCTTTGTGGCAAAGAAAGCTGACAGCCTCCCGGGCTGCATTAGGAAGAACACCACCAGCAGGTCAAGGGAGCTGATCCTTATTTACTCTGCATTAGTGAGGCCACATACTGAATGCTGTGTCCAGTTCCAGGCTTCCCAGCACGAAAGAGACACTAGAGAGAGTCCAGCGAAACACCACCAAGATGATTAAGGAACTGGAGCATCTACTATACGAGCCCAGGTTGACAAGTGGGGATTGACTGACTTCAGGATGAGAAGTTGGTAGGGGCACAGGGCCATATCCAGGTATTTATACACAAGGCCATATCCTGTGTATAAATACCCAGTGTGGATGAATCAAGAAGACATCCAAACTCCTCCTAGTGGTGCCTGGTGATGGAACAAGATGATCCCAAGATCCCTTCGAAACTCAACCACTGTCGGCAATTTTGTGTTCTTGGACTATTTTCTTGTCTACTCTTCAGAATTTACAAGACCAATCTTAGGGTAAAATAACTGTCATGGGTTAAAATGCTGCATTTACAGTTTTCTAGCAAAGATTTTTTCAAGTTTTCTTGATGCAACTTGCTTCTTCATTTCTGTGGGCCTGGATTCTCTCTCTTGTATGTGATGAAACCCACAACCAACCATTATTCTTGGATCAAAACTGTTATAAACTATTCTTCCTGTTCAAATTTATGAAGCACTGTACACTACCAACAGAAGAGTATTTCTCAAAAACATGAGGCTTTAACAGTCAAATCCAGCTTCGAAAATATTGTCAATTTCTAATACTTTTATAGTTCAAATTCATTCTACAGGTATGTAACTTCCTTCAGACCTCTCAAAAACATTTCCTCATCAAACAATGCCCACTCTGCTTCAAAGATATTAAGAAACCCCTCTTGTCTGATCTCCAGAAAAAAAGATAAATTTAATCTTACTATAGCATTGCCTGAATTCTGGTATTATTACCATTGGTTCTCCCTCTAAAATACAGTAGAGTATTCCACTGCAACTGAAGTAGTTTCAAGAGGTATAAACTGACTTCCAGAAATTATAATCTCTGTCCATTTTCAGGATAAAAATATGCTGCTTCAACATTTCCTTGACTGAAGAATGATGTAAGAAGCTACAGTAAGTACATACAGGTCATTTCAGTATCTTTTTGATATTTCTTTTTAAATCTGTATATTACTGTAATTTACACTGCAGTTACTTTTAATGCCTATATTTCTATGTAAAATAAAGCAGTAGAAATGCTGTTTCAAACTGAAAACTAATGATCCATTCAAATTAAATCTGGGTTGTAATGTTACACCAGCTTTTAAAAATACAATCCCAAACATTAGAAGAGAAGACAAAGCATCCTGAAGATTTAAGAACTGAATGAAAACAGAAAGAAAATATCAAGACTTCTTGTCTTTTACTGCACAAAAATCTGCTCTTTTATTAGTATGCACTTCCTCGCTTGATAAAGCAAGAAAAGCTTGTAATGCATTTTAAAAAACGCATTAATTTCTTTAAATCTCATTTTTAAAAGTCTTGCTTAATTCTTAATCACCTTGTGACCTGTTTAGGAACAAACACTTCCATAAAAAGCAAAATATTGCTTCTTTAAGCAGCTAGGAAACTGGTTATAGCCATGTACTAATAAGAATGATAGCAGAGGAGGGAAACTCCTCTCACAGGTACAACCCAAACATGAGTAGCTTGATCAAAGGAAAACTGAACAGTACTATCTTCACACTAAAAAGCTTAATATATTGGAAAGTTTCAGTGACATTAAAAAACCCAGAAAATAATGTACCAGTACAATAGTCAACTAGTTTCACGAAGCAGTTTGTTTTGTGCATTAAACCTGACCAGAAGATGTGTGTTGCACAACGATAATCCTTTTGCATAAGAAAAACTGTTTTCATGATTTCTATTAAACACTTAAGAAAGTAATAGACTATACACAAAAGATCGGATAAGGCAAAAGAAATAAACATAGGATTTTTTTCTTCCAGGTTATGTAATATTTTTTTAACAGCAGACAAACCTTTTAGACAACAGCATGGTTTTAAAACTACATTCCTTTAAAAAGAAGGCAAACTCAACCTCACTTCAAAGAAGACTTCAAAATTAAAGTTCTAAATACTGCTGATGTGGCTACATGTGAATTCATATTATTAAAAAGCTGACCAAAACTTGAGTACCTGAGTCTTAGTTTTCATGCTTTTTAAAGGAGCCCCTCCTCCTGGTGATACACCTTTTAATTCATCCTTTAACTTGGTAATGCTATTAGTCAAGATTTCCAGTGTTTTCATGATTTCTGCTTTGTCTTCTGACTTCATGGCTTTGTTCTTCTCCAGCTTTGAAATCAGCATCTGTCCAATTAAAAAAAAAAAAATCTTTTTGCTTAGCAACTACTATTACAGAGCTATTTTCTAGTACTCACTACAACTAATGGAAAAACAGAATATTGCAGTTCTTTTGCTGTGATCTTCAAACTCAACATACAGGGCTTTTAATTGCTTATATTAAATTAAAATCTTCGCCTGAATCTCCGTTTAATTAATTTGCTAATGAACATGTGGTATCACCATCTCATTTGGACAGATTTGCTCGACATACTTAAATTATTTCAAAGTTTTTATTTGACTTAAATGACATTTTGGCCTTTTTCTCATCCTAAGCCTGAGTGCACTCATGAATACTTTTCTACATCAATCTCTCCTGCTCTCGTCAAGTACAACTCTCAGGCTTTCACTTCACCCAAAAAAACATATGCATGTTGCACTCAAATCAGGCTATTTCAACTAAAATAGCACCTAAATTATATAAGCTTGTAGGTTTTTTAAGTGAACTAACAAGACAAGTTAGATCAAAACTCTGAAGTTAAAATAATACCATTTAAGAGAATGTTTATTTTACAGATTCAAATTCTCAAATATTTTAAAGACGTGAACTGAGACTTTACAACTGAATTGTTGACTTTCATTAATGCTAACATTTTACCTTTTGTGTTTCAATGTGCTTCTCTAAGATTTCTTGCTTCTTTTTTCTCACATCTTGTTGAAGTCGTAACGCTTCCTAGAAGCATAAAAAAGAAATTACAGAAAGTTTCTAGATTTTGAAAAATAATGCCAGAAGAACAGTATAGTATACCTGACAGCTATACACTAGTAACTTGAAATAACAGGGAAAAAATTAGTAACCGAAATTCAAGGTACTAATAGGCAATATTTCGAATTATGTTTTGGAAAACAATGCCTCACCAAATTAGTGAAGGATCTAATGATCTTTCTTAGTCATATCTGTGCTGGGAAGACTTCATTATTACTTACGTACAAAGTAACCCCTTACACAACTCCACTGAAAGCTGAAAGGCAAAATAATACGCTACCACAAGAGGCACACCATACAAGAATTCAAATGTGCAAGGACAGTATCTTGAAAGCAACTGTAAATCAAGTCCTTCGATTAAAACACATTCTCCAATACAGTTACAAGCAAGAAGAAAATACATTTTATTTTCTGAAGTTAAAATGTTACTGAAAGAAGACCATCTCTATAACTTGGAAGTGACAGGTACCACCACTTAATCTGACAAAAACAGAATCCTGACTCTGCAATGAGCAAATCAAAATGAACTCAAATGGATAAATTTGTGACACTGCACTCAGAAGGAGAAGTAGGAGGAGATGCCACAGCTGCTGTGGTCATCTCCCTACTAAGGTGGCTTGAGAGAAAGCAATTGCTTCTTGCTCTCAGACATAGAATGTTGAAGTCTCAGATGGCAGGATACTTGCAGAAAACAATTAAGAGCTTTGATACCAACATATTTAATGGGATAAAAAAGGACAGGCAGAAGATGATTTTGCGCCTCTAGATCACCAATCAACTGTGATCAGACTTCAAGTGGACTACCTTAAACAAAGAGTGTAAATGCAGAATGGTCATAAAAAATAAATAGTAATAAGGCTTCTGTATGTCTTCCCAAATGCTGACAAATTGTCCTGCATGAAATGTTAGTTTTGCAATAGTGTGCAATCATTTTTCTGGAGGGAAAGGGAAGATAAAAGACAAGGGGATGAATGCTAAGAAAAACTAGGGAGACAGGAAGAAAGAAGGGAGTGAGTCCCACAAAATCATGTTTTTCCACAAGTACTAGTGTATTGTAATAGAAATCTCTGAAGACAGGAAAGAGCACAAGAGCACATGGAAAAAGAGCCAATCACTTAGTACGTCTTCAGTGTCTTCTCTCAAAAAAAAACCCCCTATAGTTGTTATGATGAGTCAATAATTTTATTACAAGCTTTTTGCCATTTCAGAGGCACTTGGCATCTTAAAACACAAAGGCTCTAATACTGAAAAACATGTTTTAGGGGACAAATATGAAATTAAATCCCAAAATTGGAAGTGATTTCTTTAAAGACTGGACCAATGCCACAACTGACACGCAGCTACAAATTGGTATTTCAAATTGTGTTGGACATCAGTTTCAGAAGTTTACAATAGGCTGAAATCTTTGTTTAATGGTTAAACTGCTTTCAATACATTTATGTGAATCTAACTTAGCATTGAACTTTTAATTTGTGGTTTGAAACCAGCAAGATAAACACTGTTCTATATTTTAGGCACGAGTACAAAACACACTGAGAATAAAGGTCAGTTTAATGAGAATAAAGGCCAGTTTCAGAAAGACTTAAGAGAGAAGAACAGTGACTATAGTATACTCCCTTCTCACTCACAAGAGACAATTTGTGCCTCAACTTGGAAATTCTGCTTCTGGGAAAATGTTTTTCACATTTTGAACTTCTAGAGAGTTTTAAACCTGCTTACACTGCCTTCAACTGTGTTATGCTGAAAAAATAACAAAGTAATGCTGGATTTTCTTATCCTTTGAAAAGAAACCATTATAGTGAATTTAATCTTGTAGCTAGTTTCATTTCTGCTCTTGAGATGAATATACATATTGCACTACCTCTAGTGGTCACAAGTTCCCAATCTAGGTCCATTTTATAAAGAAGCATATTTAATTTACCTGTTTTTTCTTCTGTGCTTCATTAGAGTCTAGCACGGAAGTGGAAACAACAGGCAAAGATTTCTGTGCTGCCTTCAAAGCAGCAGGGTTGTACACAGTTTTTGTCAAGCCAGTAGAAGTGGATAAAACCTACAGGAGGAAATCATTTTATTTTTTTGCCAGTGAATTTCAATTTAAAAAAAAAAAAACAACAACACATGAGTGGGTAAAAATATTTAAGTGTCTTTTCTTTTGTCTGTTTTGATGATATGGAATAGAAAAAAATGGTTTAACAATTATATTTGGAGTTGCTGAAGTTAAACTATTTTTAAAGAGGCAGCATCACATCAGATATCTGAGAATTATAAACATCAGGTTATAAATCCTTTCAACTGAGATTTCATATGTACTTCCAAGTTTCAAATATGTAAAATTGTATGTATTTGAGCATAATTAAGGAAACAGAAGACAGATTTTCCCAAGAATAACTGAAGTTCTTCTTTTGTTTGGAAGTTTAAAATATGATTTTTCATGGCTGCATGAATTTTCCAAGCAAAAATTCAACATAATTTTTGAGACTAAAGCCCAAAGCCGATACAATAGTTCCTTTTGTATGCAGTTTGTGCAAAGTAGAGCTGGAACAGTCAACAAGTAACTCAAGTACAGGGAAGTCTTCAACATCGTACAGCAAAGGAAGAGACTCCTATGTCTCTCTGATCTCTTTCCTCCATTTGTAATGACATATGAAAATTTCTCCATGACTTACTGAGAATACAGTCGTCTGCTTCACAACCTCTCTGAAGTATACTATGTACATCTCCACAAAACCTGAAGATTTGGACTAATCTGTTTTCTTATCACATTACTTAAAGGAAATTTTGGCCGTGTTTGTATTGAAAAACATGGCCAAGAGCTGGAGATAATGTAGGTATGAACTCGTCTGCCCTGTTTGCAAATCACAGCAAATACTCAATTGGTATATTTCTAGGAGCTTAAAAGTACTTTATATAAATGTGGAAAATTAAAAGATGCATGCAGAGTCTATTGGTCACCATGCACTCCATAAAATAGACACAACGTCCACCACCAGGAGAAAAGAGAGACAGCCAAGAAACAGTAGAAAGAGAGAAAAGAACAAGAGACCAGAAGAATTTACAACAGGAACACTTCATATAAAAGCTTTTCACTTCATTGTGCTATTTAACACTACTTCTTCCCACAGGATTTTCTAGAGTAGGCAGTGCAGAGGAGGGCGGGGAATCAAAGCATGTTATGGGGTATTACAAAAGGTAATATAAAATGCTCTAAGCACACCATTAAAAAGGAGATGAAGGAATTTTTTTAACTTACTAAAGCGCACCAACGTATGCACATCCCAATCATATAGTTCTATTACAAAGTAGCTTTAGGACAGGCTATGTTACAAACAAACAGAGTACCAAGCAAAGACAAAAATATTGACACACTCCTTTTGCCCTGAACTGTCTTCATGGCAGGGTGAACCATGCTTCCTCACCTCCTTCAATGTAAGATGCCATAGCAGATGTACCTGCATCAACTAATAGAGAAAAGCAAGATGCGACACACTAATGTCTTCTAAATCTCTTAATACTATTCAAGAGAAGGAATGGAGTGAATCTCTTCACAAGTTCATAAACGGCAAGTCCCTGTACAGATCTTAAAAGGCCTCACGATGACTGTTTCAACTCCTTTTCCTCTGCTCTTTGGAAAGCAGAGCTACCTACCTTCTTACTGGAAAGTTCTTGTCAAACCCTGTGCTCAGTCAGAAGCAAAAAACTAGCTAGGACATGACATCAATTTCTTTTTTGACAGTTGCCAGCCTTTTAATTTCTAATGGTTACAGGGTGTTGTCACTGCAAACTAAGCAAGCTATTTCCTTGTAAAGGGACAGTAGTAGGTAAAACCAGGTCAAACCAAGTTTCAGAACGCTAATAAAAATGCCAAAGGAAACTGCTGCTTCACAAGAAGCCCACTGAGCAGCCCAGCAGCTAATCAAAATCAGTCTGTACTGTAAGACAACACAGCAGAAAACTATTCTATAGAGTAAATTCATGCTAAAAAACTATTTAAAGATAACTCAACTCTTACAGAATGAGGGGGGGGAAAAAAGTTTTTCTACTCAGACTGAAGCAGACTTCCTATTTTTGAAGTATATAGTATTTATGCAAAATGTAGTTCAGGAATACAAAGATATTTATCTGCAACTAATTTAGAGTAATAAGAATGCAACTAATTAAACCAACAACAAAATGTAGGCAAGAAGTCAAGGTCAGTGCATTCAGGTGGACTGCTCAGCTTGAAATGAGTCCAAGAGACATCCTCTACAATTACAACTCAAATACTGTTACCTTTGTATGCCAAGTACAGCATACTGTCTTCGGAGTGAATTTTACTTGTTAGATTCCACTAAATGCATTAACTGCCATACTGTAAGGGGGGAAGGGAGGGGAAAAGCAGTGGATGCTTCATTCCTTTCAGGTCAAGTCAATGCCCAATAGAAAAGATACATACTTAGGCAGAGGACACTTGCTACCAGGTGAAACTTGCTGCCTTTCTACCAAAAGACTTCTCAAATGGATGAATACTTCTCAAAGGGGGGAAGCCTGTCCCCTAAGGTGCTAAATAGATCCAGAAACATGCATCACAAGCTTTGCTACTAAAGTAAACACATCAACAACTCTGTGTTCTGAAAATTGCAACCACTGGGCACAATACATAACTCAGAATCACAATTCAGACACACCTTTCCCACCTTATTTCTCTTTGTCCTTTCTATACTGAATAATTTCCAATTTTATCTTTTCACAAGTACTGCAAATTGTAAGACCAGATAAGAAGGTAAATGTTTAGAGCATCATCACCTCTTAAGGGACACAAAAGCCCAAAAACGTTTTTATAGAAAGGCTTTCTATATATTTATATATAGTGTCAAAATGTATTTCTTTTAAAAATTTATTTCTGTATTCTTCTAACAACTCAGGATCCTGGAACATAACTCGTTATTTTCGTGACTGAATAAATTGAACCTGCTATATTAAAACAAAAACCACAAAATAGCAGCTTCTGTCCTAGCATGTTTTATTCTTCTTCTAATCACTTAGCCATCTGCTGAGCTCAGTTTTAATATATTATACTTCATAAAACTAACCTTTAATGAATAACTATTCACAGTTATCAAACAAACTTAATATTGACACAAGGGGTTTTAAAATAAAATTAATTCTACTGAAATTAAATGTGAGAGGAAGAGAATGAGACATTCTCTTACCTTTTCAGTGGCTGGAGTAACTGGCTTTGACACAAAACCCAGTCTATCCTTCACAGATAATTTAGTCACATTCTGAGAAAACAAAACAAAATTATAGTTCAAATATATTTTACCTTATGAATATTTTACTGTTTCCTGTGCAATTCCAAATATTAGGAATTTAGAAAAAAAACATATTTAACTGATAAAATCATAGACTTCTGAGTAACAACACAAGAAAAATAATATTAAAGTAGTTGATGAAATGAATTTTAGGTATTGGATTTTGCAGGTAATATACATGTATAAATAGACCAGTTAAGACAAAGCCAAATTTGGAATCAAAGATTATAATGCCTATTTTTTGCAAGTCCATGACATGCTAGTAACAGAGGATTATCTATACAGGCCCTTTTAAATACACTTCAGTTTTTGTGGTTTATAGTCTGTTATTTACAGGCATCAATTGCAGAAAGTTGTTGTTGGAATTTAAACTATCAATGCTTCCTGAAGTGTGGTGGCCTTCTTTTCAGAAGTAAAACTAAAGTAGTGGCACAATGCTAATAATGAAATACTTCTAACATAACAAAAATTTAAAGGTTATTTCTAATGGGAGCAACATGCCAGATTCTGTCATTATTCATACTGATACTGTGGTTATATTCTTCCTTGTATTAAGGGTGATGTACAAATACTGAAAACACTAAGATGCTGACCATTGGTCTCTAATGGTTTTAGCTGTTTAACAGATACAATACTAAAAAAAAAGTTAGCTTTTACTAAATTCTACTATCAAAACTCCACTCAGTCAAATGAGATGCACTTACAAGTAGTAAAGGTATACTTGCACTATATGAGTAACTGTAACAGATACATTCACACACTATGGAACCTCTTACAGAAGGAAAAATGTGCAGCTGATTTTTTTACTGTCATACATACCTGAGTGACTTCTGTATTGGCACTCTGTGCTTCTGCAGGTTCGATATTACTCGCAGGTACTGGACCTAATCGCTCCTTGACTGATTGTTTCACTACTGGTAAACTCGGTTGCTGAACTAAGGGTTGTATCACCTGTAAAGCCAGCCCACCCCCAAAAAAACACATCATAGTATTAACAACAAAAGGCTGTACACATGCAATTCAATAAATACACAGTGAAACTGCTGCAATGGCATTTAGATTTACACTTATTCCTTTCCATCATTCAATGCCTTTTTCACCTGATGGCAGAAATAAACACTTCATGAGATTTTGGATGTTATACGGACTGACTGTCTTAATTTCCACCTGTTAGAACTGAACAAAAAGTAATAAGCAGCCTCCTGATTCCTTTCACAAATCTTTCATCATCGACCATTTAGTTACGGAAAGGCAGAATACAAACTTGTATCATAAAGACTCTCACTTCTTTAAGCAATATGGTACTTTTCATCTCCTATGTTTTAACTTGGACAAAACAGAAAAAGAAAGGAGGATGGGGAGACCTGCAGCCATAGGACTGAGAAAAAAGAAAACAGAGCAGCTAATCTTTGAACCTACCGTGGATAAGCCCTTACAGCTAACACCTTGCCTTTTTTTTCTTTGACAAAAACATTAAACACTTTAGACCAAAAAAAATATGCTACCTAGCATGCTTCTTGTCATATTTACGACCCTCAGGAGGTCACCTAATCCATTCCTCCACTCCAGGGCAAAGCCAGCTGTATCTAAGCCATTAATGACAGTATCTATCTATCTAGTTCTTACAGGTTTCCAATGAAAGAGGTCCCGTCACCTCTCTAGGCAAAAGTATTTCTGTAGCCTTCAGCATTAGAAAATGTTTCTTAATATCTAACCTAAATCTCCTGTGCTGCCTTTTAAGCCCAGTACTTCTTGTTTTATGTAACACAGACATGGAAAGCACATTATTTCTGCTTCCTGGTAGAAGCCTTTTATTTCATGATTTATTACGGTTGACTCCCACCATCTTTACTAAGTACTTCAGAATTTCCACTGTAAGAATCTTCCAAAGCAATCCTGCTGAGGAAACAGCAATGGTCAAGAAATTGTGCAGGACCACATACTGCTGAAGGGACAACTTAAAAGCCAACTGATTTTACATTGAAAAAATTCAAAAGCCTGTCTTTAGCACCTGACAAAGAAAAAATCTGTCTACAAATCATTATAAATACTGGTGGAATTAATTCAGCTGTAAGTAACTAAGACACCAGAAATCTTGACAAAAATTCAAATACTTACAGTAAGTGAAGTACTATAAAAAATTTTGCATACTACTTGTAGGTATGATAACAAATATTAAATTCAATGAAAAAGGAAGTAAATAATCATGTTCCTGAAAGGCTTATGCATTAAAAATACCTGTCTACTGACTCAACAATTTTATAAATGTTGTATTTTGGAGTAGAGGAGGATGAAAGCACTGCACTTAAATTTTTTCATTTCCTGTTTAAATTTTTCTTGTCACCTTGTGCCCCCTATTGCCCATAACAGACTTCAAATTGTAGTTTCCTGACGCATGATGAAAGGCTGTCTTTTGTGAAGTGGGAACTCAATACTGTCACCTGGTACCAAGGGGAATTAATTCTCAAACCATAAAGGTTCACTTGCCAAAGGTAGCATGCTGGGAAGCTAGTAGTACCACTAAAAAAAGTAAGGCTATTTAAAATTGATGTTTTGCAAAGTAACAAATATTCAGATCAGGTATTTGTTTGGAAATTCACAGTTAATACTCCAAGCTGGATAGCACAATCAGCAAATAAGCTGATGTCAGTAACTAAGCAAGCTGTCCTTCCCAAGGGAGTAATGACTGTATGAACACAAGTGACATACTCCACTGCCCTCTTCTGGCTGATCAGATGTAAATCAAGCTTCGAAAATAAATACCACTTTGAGTAGCACTAGTTCAGATCAAGCATCAAGGGTATTTATTAATTTTAATCCAAATTCAAATCTAAAGGATGATAAAGGGAGATATTGAGATAGGTGGCTCTAAAGCTTCAATTTTTTAAATAAAAAGCAAGGCATTTGCTACCAAAGGAGGAGAGAAAGGAAACTTACCTAAAATGCCCTACAGCAGGATTGCTATGGAAAACTGGGTTATTGATTCTGAGTGATGATGACATACACCATCCAGAGAAAGACAGAATTCAAAACTTAAGAGCAGCAATTGAAAGAATCCTCTAACAACTCATTAGGTCATTATACCAGCATATGTAAGCAAACATCACTTCTACAGAGCCTGCCTCATATTTCCTAAGTGTAGAATGTGCTGCTCCACACTGACAGCAAATTCAATAAAGCAAGATACACAAGCATTTAGGACTTGCCACACCAGAAGCTAACTGACAAGACTCTATCCAATAACCTACTCAACTTGAGAGAATCCAAGCTTCCTCATGTGTTTGAACAGAACCACTACTCCTGCTAACAAATCTGATATGGCTTGCCACAGATTATGAATCTAAGCTCCACAACACTAATTGCTCTTTCACATTCTTAAAAAGTTGACAACGCTACTATGCACATTACAACCACCAATAGGTGTTCCACTGTTGAATTCAATCCAAAAATGTAGATATAGTTCAGTTGGAAGGGATCTACAATGATCAAGCCCAATATCCTTGATCAAGGATATTTGATCTAGTCCAACAACCTGACCACTTCAGGGCCAAAAGTTAAAGCATGTCTGAACACCTCTTAAACACTGACATGCTTGGGGCACTGACCACCTCCCTACCTAGGAAGCCTATTCCAGTGTTTGACCACCATCTTGGTAAAGAAATGCTTCCTAATGTCCAGTCTAAAACTCCCCTGATGCAGCTTTGAGCCATTCCCATGGATCCTGTCACTGCATAATAGGGAGATCAGCACCTCCTTCTGCACTTAAAAATGTAAAAAGTCCCCGATACTTTTCCACAAAATTAATCTCTCTAATGCAGTTCTCCTCTTACCCTGTTGTTTGCATGTCCCCTCCCTGTCTATATGTGTGTATACAGGTGTGTGTATATATATATATATAGGTACTTATGTGTCAAACAGATTTTACTGCTCTTTTCTATAGCAGTATGCATGCTCAACAGGAAAGAAAAAAGAATGGAAAAAACAGCACTTTTTGGAAGAAAATGGAGATTATTTTCCAAGAAAAGATAAAATCCTATCTTAGTTAAAGCAAAACAGATGTTATTCAGCAGACAGTAGCACCAGGTCTTGCTTCACATGAGATGAGTGGAATTCTCCTTAAGTCACAGAACAGGTTTCTCTAAATACCTTCAGTCTTATCTTGCTAATCAACTCCTGAACCTTGCAACTGAGGTCAAAGAATCTAGAATTAAAGAGTAACTTTTGGAAAAGAATTACATGAAGTATTCATTATTTCAAAAGTACTTAGTTACCTTCTATAAACATTTTTTTTTTAATATTATCTTTTACATAACATTCTAGATTGAATACTTAGATCCTCTACCTTCTGTGTGGTAGTCTGGATTTGTGGTGCACTGCCTTCTCGATGCCAATAAACTTTAATAAAACGATTATTTAATACTGCTTCTGTACTTGATATAGCTTTCTTTGCTTCCTCGTGTGTGGCAAACTGAATAAGGGCACCTTCTGGATCACCTTGATATGCAACCTAAGATTTAAAACAGAAGAACAAAACTTACTGCATGCAGGATTTTCATTTGTGTCTTGATTATCATAAAATCACTAGTTTCAAGGCTCAGAAGTTTACAATTTAATGCTAATATGGGTCAGCAGATAAATACTTCCTGCTCATGATACTGTTTGAAAAGCCTGTTGTGAAGAAGCAACCTTGAGATTAAACTAATACATTTTAACTAAATTTTTAAAACTTAAAAAACCCAAACTGAAGTAAAATACCTAAACAGTCAGACAGTATTTCTAATTGCAAATATGAGTAGCTGTTTGAAAGACAAGAGGAAGCATCACTGAAGTCAAGAAAATTGCTACAAAAAACACAGAGGTCAGTTAGTAAATGTCCTATCTAGTACCAGAGCTTGGCAAAGTTCATTTTGGTTTTCCTCCTTTCAGCATTAACATATTACTTTAGACAGCCTCAAAGGACAAAAATATATCTTTTGGAAGAAGAGCATAGCTTGCAATATCTCTATAGACATCCACATGCAATTTTACTTCCTTTACTGAATCATACTGCCTGCTAATACACCCATATTCTTAGGTAAACTATGGAAAGGCTTAAGAAATACTTAAGAGCAATTAAGAGATTTAATTTCCCTCAGTGTTCAGACAAGCACAAGAGATTAATTCTGTTCTGTATCAGTATGCACAAAAATTCTATCACACCTCTTCATTCAACCTCTAGTGCAAACAAGAAAACACACATAAAAACATTAGCTAGCACGTTCTTCTTGTTAATATGAAGCATGTCAAAAATCAGACTGAGTAGCTTAGAGAGTGGATATGAAACACCAACATGACATATACAGCCCACAATATGTAACATCACCATGATGAAGAGCCTTAGCTCTTCATATCTCTTTTGTATCTTTCTCTAACTGTTTGCTGATTTCTGTTTATAAATGTGGGTCACTCCGATACAGCACAAAGCAATTATAAGGGATAAACCACCACTTACTACGGGACTAGGAAGCAATTGTATCGCAGGGACTGCTTTTTGTATGAGAAACACAGGCTTTGTGTAGTCACAATTTATCTCAAAAAATACAGAGGGTTTATGATATCAGATCCAAACACGAGAAAAGAGGTAGGAAAAACACTTCCAATCAATTTTCAGTATTTTAAACAATGAATCTTAAAAGTCTCATAGAAGACTAGAACATTTCATTTCTGTTTCCATGAAAAACAATGAGATCACGTTTAAGAAACAAGTTAGGAAAATAGTGAGAATAGTTTCAGGGACCCAGTTAAAAAGCAACTGTCATTCTCCTTTTAGCAACTACCTCTGCCATTAAGTCAAAGCATACTGCCATCTCTTTGTTGACTCTTACCTGCAAGTTGACTAAGTTTCCAAACTTACTGAAGTGCTCGTTAAGTTTGCTGATATTGTTAAGTTCCGGGGGAACTTTCCTCAATTCAAGTTTTGTATTTTCATTTCCAAACTGCACCTTCTTTGGGAAACCTGGACTATTCGTTCTGTTAAAATTTTGCCTGCAACAAATAAAAATCAAGCCAGAAATCCATAGCAAGCTAGCAAACACAATGTTAAATTGCATATGCTTACATAGGAGCACATGTGTATCAGACACAGAAAAATCTGAAGGCTTAAAAAAAAAAAAAGGAAGTCATTTTAGAAACGTGTAGAAGAGTACAGCACGCAGGCCCTTACACCTGCAGTTTTCCCCACCAATTTGGCATATCCCAGTGCAGAAATCTGCGAGATAATTCACAATTGCTTGTGTCACTGAGTCCTGACTTACACATTACTGCTCTCCAAAAACTATTTCTCAACTATTCCATGGAATCTTCCCACTAACATTTCATATAACTATTACTTCAAGGCTCTTGTCAATCCCAGTAATCTCTTAAAATCTCTTCCAACTTTTTGTCACCCCAGGTATATCTCGACACTAAGCACTGCACCTTGTATTTTCTGTCAGTAACATACCTGGCAACTCAATCTGAAATAGCAATGATACAATTCACATTTTAAAACTACAATCAGTCAGCCCTAACAACAGTCATACTGCGGCTTCTCTGTTTCTTAGATCGTTCCAGCTTTTAGGGAGTACATCTTGGTACCATCCAAAGCAACTTCAGCTATCTCTCTATACTGCCTTTGAGAGAAGACAGTCAAATGCAGATCACTCAACAGTGTAATATATTTTAGTACAGTCAGCTTACTCACAGCTTAACTTTCTTGCAATTTATAAAGATTTATGGATGTTTCAGGTTACAGAAAAGAGCTTCATGAAATTCCAGCTACTAAGGCAACCTTGTGTTAATGATCACTCACTTGTCAAACCAAGTCTTCTTTGCAGGAACTCCACCGTCCCCTGCACCAATTGTTCTTTTCCTGGATTCAGCATCTACCACTATTCTCATACTACTTTTATTAGGAGGTTTTTCTGTAAACAGACGGAAAGATTTTACTATTTTTTGCATTTTCTGTATATTTGATTGTAAAAAGTTATTCTGCTCACACTGAATTTGCACTGAAAAGCTTAACTGTTTATTTTGAGATTACTATGTTCCTTGTTCAAACTGGATCAAATCTTGGTCACAGACTTTTCTTAACTATTAAGAGATCTTGTAGATCAAAATAGCTACTAAGTTTTGTTTTGTCACAGTAACATCATACATAAGGAAAACAAGAGGTGTGACAGAAGGCATCTAGATGACTGCACTCACTGATTCACAATGTCCCACACAATACTCTGAGGCCCACACCATTTCTGTTAACACCTCCTTTCTACTGTTAGATGGCATATACAAAAATGCTAATGATAGGACATGTACAGTGCTTCAGAGTACTAACACCTAAGAGTAAGATTTAGGGATGGGGTGGGAGAGGAGTGGCTCTTGTTGAAGACCAGGAATTCTATTGGGGGACTCCTCAATGAAAATATACCAACAGAAACTTAATGAGATTGTAATCAAATATAAATACATACAAATGTAAAAAAACCCACATTAAAAAAAAATTAGTTTATCCCTCTTCTCACTTTGTATGCTGCTGCTTCCTCCCAGGGCCATGGGAACTATGAAGTTAAGATTACCCATGCATAACTGTCTGCTACCAGATAAAAACGACTCCCTCCTCTCCACAGCAAAAATCATCCTAAAAGTCTGTTACAGAAACATTAACACTTTTCTGTATAAAAGATGTATGAAGTGACCAGTTATTACAGCCCAGTGTAAACCGTGCAATACTCTAGTAAGATATTTCATTTTACCTCTAAAAATGCACACACAAAAGCAACTATATGCATAATTCCCTATTCAGTTTAACTTCTCTTAATTCCAGAAGATTTTAAAAAATGCAGTGTTTTCCAGTATTACACTCTCTGAAAACTGCCTCAATCTGCATTAATGTAAGAAAACCAGCTAAACTAAGGAAATGTAGCTTTGAGAGCATACCTCTGGGTGGTAGATCCATATCACCTGATGTGAGTCCTATCAAGTTTGGTCTTTGGGCATGTACTCTGTGTCTATACATAGGTCTTGAAGTATTTGTTATACTTGGAGCTTCTGGATTATAGCCATCTGTGTCGTACGTTTCTGGTAACAAAAAAATTGTCTAATTAAAATAAATTGCAGTTAAAACCCCTAAGGTTTTAAACAGAATATTTCATGTAATTATAAGAAACAATGCAACGGGAGAGTTGTATAACAACCACCCTAAAAAACTGTCATGCCAAGTCTTCTGCTTAAACACAATGAAAATATTATTCCATAGAAGATTCACGCTTTACATGCAAATTATACTTCTGTCCTGAACTAAGTTAGAAAAAAGTGTTAAGTTACTGTCACAGTCTAAACAATACAAACTTATTCTCCCAAACTATATAATTATAATCTCTAAAATGTACAGTATAATATGAATCAATGTTATTCTATTTAGCAAACCTTGTGGGCAAAGCCTCAGTACTACACCTGCTGTAAAAAGAGAGGGTGGAGCAGGAGGCGGCTGGTGATGAATACCCGTTGTAACAACAGTAGGAACTGAGCTAGTTGCTGAGTTTGGGGGAGCATCCATGCCAGCAGGCTGCAAAGGGGGAAGGGGAGGGGGTGGTCCTGTCAAAAACAAAGGAAAACACTGCATTAATTTATTATCCACTGGACTTGCATTACACTCAACCCATAAGGAAAGTGATCTGAAATGTTTTTAAGGCTATTTTAAAAAAGGGGGTAAGAGGACACCTACACAGACATGATGCTGTACCATTCATTCACATGGAACCATCCCCACCAGCAAACGTCTCACAATTTAGATTACAGACAAAAGCATTTGAATAGTTTAACATTTCTCCAAATGCTTTCTTTCTATAAGCAAAATTTATTTGCTAAGCCAGTATTTATCTTCACTAACAGAAGATATTTAAAGCTCTATAAAACTCCTTCAAAGAAACAAATCCTACTTTTAAAAGTGTGTAACAAAAATATTGCATGATGACAATAACTAACTTGATTGAAATTATTTTTTCAAACACCCAAGAAGATACCTACAACTCCAGCAGAAAGTCAAAACGATCCTTCTTAAAACTGAGGTTTTTTTTGGTTAGTTGGTTTGACTTTTTTTACAACAGGTAACCTGACACTTTCAAAGCAGAGTAGTCAAGCCTGACCATCAACTTCATCTTTGGCAAAACCACATTTTGGAAAAATGTACAAGTCACACATTTGTACTTTCTACATATCTGGAAACAGCATGTGAGACAGAAGTGATCATCCCAGCAATACAGTTACTCTCAATACCAAATGAAATAAATACAGTCAGTTCTTACTTAAATATACTAGCAACCGGAAATTAAAATAGTTCAAGAAACTTTCAAGTAATATCAACTGTTCTTAAACAATTTTACCAAGTGGGACACCTACATTAACAAAAAGGAGTGAAAGGAATAATCACATAAAACGAGCATAACTTTTTAAGCCACACAAGGCAATTGAATACTAAACTGTTATTTTATAAACGACAGTCAGGCACACAAGTCTTCATATAATTTTTAGTA
>NW_010292270.1:0-5715 GCF_000700745.2 Antrostomus carolinensis | reverse complement strand
AAGAGTGTGAACAACCTGGAGAATTTTCTTTCTTAGTTACAAGTTCAGTTTCCAAATTAATTGCAAATGACATTTTCAGTTGTAAATTTCATGAGGTCATGAATTCTCTTTAGTTTTAGTATTACAAATGAAATGCCACATATCTATTGTTTCCAGGATTTTACCTTCTTCTCTAACAGTACTCAGCTTTAGACAATTTCTCCTATAAAACTCAAGGAACTGAGTTTTGCCATGCCATGCTTTTGCTTAAACACAACTGAAATATTATTCCAGATTGAAGATTCACATTTAACGGGCAAATTTTACAACAACCAACTACACAACAATTACTATTAAAAAAACCCCCAAACAACATTTTGGGGTAAGCTATGCCATAGCAGAGCTATGTAAGTACAACTTTCTAAAATACAGTTGTCATTCTTAAAAGAGTTTTTTGCACTGCATACAACCCAAGTAACATCCAGGCTTTCCTACTAGAAAATGGGGTTTAATCTTTTTAATTACCTGTTACAGGTGGAAGGCTAGGTGGTAAGGGGCCTGGTGGTGGCACTGGAGGTCTAAGGTTAACAGGAGGAGGACTCAGAATTGGTGGAGGGGGAGGAAGTCCAGGAGGAGGTGGTCCTTCGACAACAGGGGGTTGTGCTGGAAAAGGCAGAATGCCAGGAAGATTCACATCTTCTACTACTACTGGATCGCTTCCGTGATCAAAAGGGCACATATCTCCTCTCATACAGAAACCCTTTTCTGAAACATCAAAACCAAAAAGAATTGTTGTTAGTATTCAACAGCTGTAGTTTGCTTCAGAGTAGATATGAGATGTTCTATGTGTAATGCAACAGTTTGTAAATTAACAGCTTTACATACCAGCAGAAATTTACATTAGAAAATTAAATCGACCGTTCATTTTAACAGTCAGCACACAGGAAGACTGCAGTGACATTCTAGCAGAATAAATATAGGAGCTAGTTTTTTCTTGAAGAATTAATTCTGCACTGAATTGTAACAAACTGAAAGCCAAGAGTGAAATCTGAGTGTCAGCACATTAAAAAACACAGTATTTCTAAGCAAAAAGTACAGATACTGGGATTGAGAAACCCCTATGAAAGTTAGAAATTAATATTACAAAATTTCAACATGGGAAAATTCACTCCAATTCTGTTTTCTCTTTTGCAATTACTTCAGGAAGAATTAGAATATTTTGCCATAGGTTAGTGTGATTATGTAAGAGGAACATATACATACAAAATATGAAACATACACATATAAATAAAAATGAATATACATTCACTTCTTCTCTTTTACATGCAAGTAGAACACTGGAGCGTGTGCAGAGGAGGACCACAAAAATGATCAGAGGGATGGAGCACCTCTCCTATGAAGAAAGGCTGAGAGAGTTCGGGTTATTCAGCCTGAAGAAGGCTCCAAGGAAACCTTATTGCAGCCTTTCAGTACTTACAGGAGGCTTATAAGAAAGATGGGGACAGATTTTTTAGCAGGGTCTTTAGTGACAGGACAAGGGGTAATGGTTTTAAACTAAAAAAGGGTAGATTCAGACCAGATATAAGGAAGAAATTTTTTATTATAAAGGTGGCGAAACACTGGAACAGGTTGTCCAGAGAGGTGGTAGATGCCCCATCCCTGGAAACATTCAAGGTCAGGCTGGACGGGGCTCTGAGCAACCTGATCTATTGAAGATGTTCTTGCTTACTGCAGGGGGGTTGGAAAAGATGACCTTTAAAGGTCTCTTCCAACACAAACCACTCCATGATTTTAAGATTATCTGTTTAGCAACAGCCTCCACAAAAAAACCCAATACAATACAATGCAATAAGGGGGGAAACTTCAAAACATCTTCTGGTAAAACAGGAAGAAAGCTGAGTGTCCACTTCCTCAAAACATGATGCTGAAAAGCAGCCTGTATTACCTCATCTTCAGGAAGAGTTATGTAACATACAAACTCAAATGTTAAGGAAAAATAGAGGTTCTGCAGAGGGTCAAGCAGAAAATGTGAAAGTGCAGATAGGAAGAGCAACATGTTGGAACCAGCCAGTCACTGAAGAGAGGGGAGCTTATAAATTTAGAAGACACAAATAGCCACGAGAAAAGGAAACGGAAAAGACATCTACTGAGAGATTTTAGTAACAGTCAGAAACACAGGGGGGAAAAAAACTCCAACAGTAAAAATCTGAGGACAACTACATCACAGTTTTCCAACACATTATCATTTGCTTCATATTCAGAAACTGGAAACAATAAGCTGCTATCGAAGACAGACTGTTAAAGACACAAAGTTTCACTATCATGCCTGGAGATGTTATTTCAAAAGTATACCAGCCTGCATGTTTTGTTCCTTTCTAAAAAACCTGTAGAGCTGGGAGATCATGACACAATGTTCTGCAGTTCAGCTTGCATTAGAAGGAAACTTCAAAACAAAACTACACTTTCACAACGCTACTTGCTCTACAGTACTGCTGTGATATATACTGGCAAAGCTACTCTTCACTAGTACAACTCTGCCGATACTTGAGAGCTCAGCCTCCCATTTTCTTTACTTTAAAAAAAAAAAAAATTACATTTTTATTCTAATCAGATTTCTGAACATGAACTAGCCTAGATGTTAAACTCATCATTGTGGTATACAACAAAAAAAACCCTCATAAGAAACTTTAGGGGGAAATTTATACTCTTTTGAGCTAACAGGTTGACTGGCTGAAGTTAGCTAAGTCACTGCCAACTGAAGCAGCCTCTTGTGTGGATTTCAGCACAAGACATGAAAAATGATAGCTTAAGACACAGATAAGCACAAAACCTCACCCACTTCTAACTTACTCTGAAAAACAGTGAACATGAGCCTAGGAAGCTGTAGTTCTAGACCCTTCCAGTCAAAAATTATCTCATAAAAAATGATGAGGTCAGGAAGGTGCTAATCAGTCAAATCAAATACAGTACTTGGTTTGAACATGAAGACAGGAAAACTGCATAAAATTTGACTTTTTAATGTATTTTTGTAATATAAAATATAGTATATTTTATCCATATAAAATAATTCTAGTAACTAAAACCCTATACAAACACTAATAAAATGGTCTAAAAGCTAAGTGATTAAAAAGTAGGATAAAATTTGTGTTCCAAGAATTGTGTAACAGAAAAACCACAGCGTTAGGAAAAGAAAGAAAATTACCTCAATCTTTTCAGAAAGGCATCAATCATAGCACCAGGAAGCAATTAAAAAAAAAAATACAGACTTACCATCATAATCTCTACAGCGTTTCTTTGGCAGCGGAGGTCTTCCATAGGAGTTGTGGTCCAGCTGCTCTTCATGGAACTCCGACCAGCTTTCAGTAGTGTTATTTCCGTGATGAGCAGGAGCAATAACAGTGATAGTGCTGCTCAGTGTAGGGACAGGGTAGTGGCTGGATGAAATATTTGTCACAGAAGAAACGGGAGTATAATTGTTCTCTAATGGATCTGTCCTATCCATGTCATATTTTGGCTTTCCCAAATCCCTTTCTGTAAAAAATAAACCAAAACAAACAAACAAAAAACCAATCCATAGTTATACTGGATGATTCCTTCTGCATATTTTCACCAGAAACAATCACTAATCTATGTGAGCATCTTTATTGCACATCTATTCAACTCAAAGTATAAAAATGAAAACTGAAATGTACTAAACATTGCCCAGAGCACCTGTAGCGTCACCACCCTCAGAGTTATTTATCACCCAACTGGACAGGGCCCTGAGCAACTTGCTCCAGTTTATCTGCTTTGAGAAAAGCTGTTGGACTAGCTGACCTTCAGATGTCTTCCAACCTCAACTATTCCATGATTCTACATTCCAAAGGTTTAATCAGAAAAATAGTAATCTTAAAAGTACATAGTCAGCCACTATAATAATAACAGCTATAACCACAGTAAAGCAGACATCCTATTTAACTTCAAGCAGAGTACATCTTCTGTAGTGAAGCATTTACTCTAAGAATTTCAGATGAAAAATTATTCTGAATAAAGGGTAGAAATGGGCAAGAAAAAGGTAGTCACCACTTGAAAATACTATAAAAATTACACATCTTTAATGTTTCAAAATACTGTTATTGTTGTATGTTCATGTTGTTTATCTTTGTTTTATCTGCATTCAAATGCACATATTTAACCCCATGGAAAGCTTTGTCCTGACAAATAACAGTACTTGATAGGTATGGAACACTCCTGCCCAGGTACAGCAGTAACATGACCTTTTATTCTGAATACATACAAACTATTCTCTTAATTTTCTAGTATTAACATCAAATAAACAGCAGGTATCCAGATCAAGACAGAAGAGTTGTCATGACGTAAGTTAGTAGACTCAAACAACCCCACATTAAAAGGAACATTAGTAAAAATGTCTTAAAGATGGCAGATAAGTGTGGTTAAAACAGGCTTTTCTTAATGTGCTTAGAAAATGAGACAAAGCTTTCGCTATCAGATATTATCTGTAAGATGTTACCATTGCAGTTTATGCAAAATAATCCTTAAGGACTGCAATCACAAAAAATCACATTGTAATCTTTTAGTTAAGTTGCTGCGTGCTATTTAACTTGCTCCTTCGTAAGTTGTAGAGAAAACATCTCCTCGCCTATTTTCAGGAACTCTGCATTTCTACTTTTAAGGCTGAGTTATCAAGGTCCATTCTACAGAAAGAAAAATAACATACAGGAAACTTAAACCAGACTACTTTTTACCTCTACATTGTTTAAGCCAGAATAAAGAGATTATAAAATGACTCTTAATGCTCTTTTTCAATTTACCAGTAACAATTACTGGGAGAAAAAACATTCTTTTCAGCTGAAGAAACAGTTTTGTTTTCAAAGAAGTTTAATTCAAAAAAATTACTGTACTGAAGCCTTAAGTCTTACAGATATGTGAGCAAATGCAAATATTTACTGTAATAATTTCAGTCCCTCCCTATGATACCAAGGAGGACAGAGCTGTACTGTTCTGCTTCACAAGTCATTTGCTGCCAAACAGGTAATTTCTGCCAGTTCTACCTCCGTACATGACTATTAATTTCTCTATCTTCCCAAACCAGACTGAGTTTCCTACAACTTGATGAAACGCAATTAACTCAGATTTTTCTGTCTCTCTTACAACACTGCTTAGAAGTGGCCAACACAACCAAAGGGATTAAAGAAGAATGACGGGAAAGAGATGAAAGCATGCACTGACAACATAATCATTAACAAGCCTTATTTCCACAGAAAACCAAGCTAAATTTGAACAAAGAACAAAAACAATAGATGAAATTTTGGTACATCTTGAACACAGTGTTTAAGTTCAGTGCTGGAATTTTGTAGGCAACATTCACCGTATTTTAGAGACCAACTGTTGGTACCTCTACTTCGTGTTCTGCTCCGGCTTCTGCTCCGGTCTCGATCCCGGTCCCGCAATCTCTCTTTGCTCCAACTTCTACTTCGACTCCTGCTGTAGCTCCGACTCCTCCCTCTTCTTCTGTTGTATCGATCCCTGTAGGAATCCCTTCTGGGAGGATTTCGGTCATAATCTCTCTTCCGAGAACGTTCATCTTTCTTCCTTTCATCACGGCTTCTAAACATGCAATTTTGTAGGTTAATTACAAGAAGTCATAATTTAAAACCTTAACTACCATTAAAAACATCAAGAAATGGCAATGGAAAATTAGAGAAAACCTACAAACTGAATTTAACTATCATAGAA
>NW_010292269.1:0-949 GCF_000700745.2 Antrostomus carolinensis | reverse complement strand
TGATATGATCTGGAATATCTCATTGGCACACAGTTTTGGGTTTTGCTATTCACTCCACTTCTCCCTCCCATGATGGCCTTGAGCTCCAGCAGTAACTAATAACATCAGAACTTGTATCAACGTTCTTCTCATAACAAGTCTTACACTGAACCTAAAACACAGCTACTCTAACTACTGAGAAGAAAACTAACTCTATCCTAGCAAAACCAGGACAGTGGTCAGCCAGGCAAGGTATGGAGGCCCAAGTTGTATGAGGCTATGAATGTGTAGTCAGGTGGAGAAAAGGTCCAGCAAGAGCTTTCAAGCCTGGCTCCTTTTGTCTAGGAGCAAGCAGTGTTCGTTTGCAGTGTCAGAGTCGTGCTGGGCTTTATGGGCATTCAGCACTCGGTGAGAAGAAATGCTACTGGTGAGCAGAGAAATCAGGAGGAAAGTAATTGAGCTTGGGAAGAAGGGAGGGCTGGGGGGAAGGTGGTGTAAAACATCGGGGGTTTTGTCTATTTAGATGCATGACAATGAATGAAGTTGATTTTTCTTCCCCAAGTCAAGTCTCCTTTGCCTGTGCACATAACTGGTGAGTGAGCTGTCCTTGTCCTTCTTTCCTCATCCCATGTCCCGTTTGTTGTTACTCCCATCCCATTCTCTGAGTGTTTGGGGTGGGGGGGGTTAGTGCAGGAACCCATGGTCCTACTGTGGGTCAAATCACCATGCTTGCTTATTTATTCTGCTGTCCCTGTTTCATTTTGTTCCATCTCTCCTTTCCTTTCTCTACACCATTGCCCTGCTCCCTGCCCACCTCTTGTTTATGCACATAACTGGTGAGTCTCCTTGTCCCACACCTCGTCTCTGTGTCCCTCTGTCTTTCCTCCTGCTTTCCTCTTCTCTTTCCTTTTGTCCTGCTGCCTTTGGGCTGCTCTGGGTTGGGTTGATGGTTCCCCATTCCTGATGGGCT
>NW_010292268.1:849-15833 GCF_000700745.2 Antrostomus carolinensis | reverse complement strand
ACCAGCAGCCACAGCCTGTGAGAGCACAGGCCAGCACCAATCCCACCATAGCTGTGTCTCTGTCATCTACAAGAGGGGCTGGTCTCTTACCTGCAGCAGCATAGAAGGCCTCAAAGCCTGTGAATGGTTTCTCATTGGAGTAGTCAGACCGAAACACTACCATGAGGTTGTTGTCAACGGAGATGTACGTCTTGTTGCCTGGAGCCTCCTCAGTGTCTGTACTATCCTTCCCACACAGCGTAGCCAAGGTCCTCCCACCAGAGCTCAGCTGCAAAACGGGCAGACAGATCTACCAGATGAGCACAAGAGTTTTGCTCTTTCAAACCTGCTGCCATGGCTTGGAAAGCACGTGTTTAATGGTGTGAAAAAGCAGTCTTGGATGCTCTCCAAAGGTGCTTCTGGAGGTCAGTGCAGATCCAGGGACAGATAAGACATTTCCCCTATTCTCTGTTACTTAAACCCATAATTTTGTCTCCCCTTTCCCAGGCCCACATCAAGCTGCAATGCCAGCCTGAGTGACCAGCACCACGCTTTGTTTATAATGCTCTTGTTAACCTGGCACTGTCAGTGCCAATCAGATCTTCCTAAAGCCAGAGACAACTAGGGTAAAAATCTCTTCAAATGTCTAGTAACGGGTCTCTTTAAACTAGTGACTCACTTGCTCGATGATTCACTCATTACAGTTCCAGCTCTTCATTTATCTTGTGTTTTTAATACAAGAGAAATGTTCTGATACAGGAGGTTCAGGTTGTACATGGCAGTGACAGCACCGTGCACTACAGACCTACCAGAAATGAGTACTCTGTCCTGCCCAAAGGAAATTACATGAAGAACAACATGGATCTGGGGAATGGGAGCCACCTGCCATATAAAACCACGGAAAGAGATCTTCCTAAATGGGAACAAGGCTGTCTGATTTGGTTCCACCAGATTCAGAAGTACTGCTGATGCACTGGGTTTGCATACTGCCTGTGTACACAGCTCCCTCTGTATACACGCAAACCACAAAATGGGTGCAGAGGTAGCACGCCCTCAAATCAGCAACAGGGATGCTGAGACTAGAGCACGTGCCAGCACATGGAGCACAAACCTGTCAGGGACACCACTGATCACCCAAACACTTCTCAAAGGCAGGATCTCTGTTTCTTTTCCTGAGGTTGTTTCTCACATTAGCTATCAAACACTCCATAGCAAGTGTTGCAAGTGCACGTTTGACAAGCTGACAGTATCTGGTTTAGACTATTGCTCACACTTTTACAGTCTCCCATCATACTCTGCGCAAAGCACTACTTGTTAATTGGAAACACACACTCTTACCATCAGCAAAATGAAGCTCAAATGTTATTTTGGGCCTAATTTCAAAACTTTGCTTCACGAGAGGGGAACATCAGAATTTTCTGAGCATAAACAACTCAAGTTTCAGACGTTCCAATATGACAACCAGATCTACTTCCTGGTCCCCTGGGCCTCAATAATCACATCATTTGGAAATCAGCTGAGCCTGGACTTTACTAGCAGACTAGAATCAAGTGCTTACAAGAGTTATGTTGGTCCTGCATGTGTCCCAGATCACATATACACAGTTTTTAACAACTTAGCCTGCTACATGTCACTCTGCCCTACACATACCTTCACATAATCATATTCACACAGGTAGGACAGCTCCAGGTTGAAATGGGTGAAGTAGATGCGGACAGAATATCCCTTGGGAACAGTAATATTCCACATTCTCTCCTTGTGATTTGGGTAGACATTTGGGAAGTTGGGGGACGTGATTCTCCCATACATTTTCTGCAGCACAATGCTGCTGCTTACTCCACTGTAAAGCATAGCTAGCAAGACAAACAGCCTGTGTCAAAGGAACAGAGATTAACAGAGAAAGAGTGAGCATCAACTCAGATCATACCCCAAAAACCACACATCCAAGTTGCCAGTCTTGATACCAAATCAGATATCTCAGTGCTAGCTGAAATCTTCATGCCTAACACCATTCTCACTTGACAAGGGAAGAAATCAAGAGGCATCAGCAGGGTCATAGTGTAGTAGCAGCTAAAAAAGATGAGAATCACACTCGCCTTCTAAATCCTGCACAAAGCCAAGTGGCCAGAGGAGCTGGGAAGGTCCCTGCCACTGCACTCACCTCATCATGTTGCTCTCCTGTCTGAGCTTGCTCTGCTCTGAGCCCTGGGGAAGGAATCTCTACTGATGTATTTGCATTTGGGGGTGGACATATTTATTGTGTGTGCTCTGCTGTGTTTGTCTGGATGTTGAACTCTGATGTTTATCTCCCTTCCACCCCCTTCAGCCTGCTGAGTTCTGGGAACAGCAATCACTAAAAACCAGGCTTGTGTTCAGCGCATGAGGCCTCAGTCAGTGACAGGGAGAGGCAGACAGAGATGGAGCGGATGGATCAGGAATGCTGCAGGCTCTTGGAGGGAGCGTAGTATCGCAGCTCTGCGGGAAGGCAGGCAGTGGGAGGAGGTACAGAGTGGCTCCAGACAGTGTCTGCATGGGGAGCTGGGCAATGCTCCTTTCCTCTAACCAACTCATCTACAGTTACTATGAATGCAAACAGCGTGTTACTGGAAGTACGGTTTCTTCCGTTGTCAGAGCAGGAAGGTGCTGAAAACAAAATAATGGGGCATATTACAGGATTTCAGATTAGTGACTGAGTCTGGGGAGATGGTTCTGTGTGATGGGACTGGACTGCTCAGGCGACAACACTACAGCATGCACAGCACAAGTTTAAGAGGTGCCAAAGTCCTCCAGTTCTCAGCTGCACATTTTAATCCATTGCACGCTTGTGTTGACTGAAACCTGCTCTGTGCCTTGTTTATATGCACTGATTGCTTTTTATCCTGTCCACCCTGGAAGACCCATAGGGTAAAAAGCCATACTTAATAAATTATGTCTTTTCAACCTGGCTTGCTACAGAAACAAGACAAAAATCCTCTGTGCTCACATCTGCCTGTGTAACCTAGCTTACCAAAGCTTAACAGTCAATTTGCACCAAATTTGGCAGAAGAGAAGCAGTTCCAAGGATATCAGCACAATGGAATAGGTGTATGGATTAAAAAATTAAGTCCTATCACTGGGGATTCTCTGAGGAAAACACTGAAAAATGAACTCAAATTTCTTTTACACATTTGTGGATCCACACAGGGATTTCACATCACTATAAGAATCCAGGGAATTCAACTGAGAAAGTCAACACAATAGGACATAAAGCTTTATTAATTCCACTGCTTGCAGACTGCTTCTTTCCCAGTCAGCATTTAGGTTTCCCACAAAACTCCCATTCCAGTGCATACAGAGAGAAGCCTAAATTTATACAGGGTGAAAAGCCAGACAGGTTAATGCTGAACCTAGGTCCCACCTCTTCCCTGACAAAAACAGACAGAGAGCAGGAAAACTGATTTGCAGCAGGAAACAGACTACTTTATTGTACATGCAGGAAATTTATACTGATATATCCTGTAATTAAATGGACACCTTTTGATACTCATTTTGGAACAGCCAAAAAATCATTACCCCAGGCAGTGAAGTTGGTGCTGGCAGGAAAGCAGGAGTTATTACATGAACAAAACTAAAGCCAACAAACCATTTAGCAGACTGCAAACAGAAAACACCATTTAATAAAAGTGAAGGAGAAACCAGTAGCAGTAATAATTAATTGTGTAGCAGCAGTACCTACAAGCACGGTTAACAGACAAGAACCCAGAGGTGACTAGCTTTTCCCATGGCCCACTAGCTGCTAAAATGATCCTATCAACACATGCAAGATGTGGACTTTGTAATGTCTGGAAATGAGGGAAAAGAAAATTTTGCAAATAACCAGTTTGTGCCTAACTCAGCTGGTACCCGATTCCCACAGACATAAATACTTCCAGAAGCATCCCACATCAGGATTCCTGCTCAGTTCAGTAGCAGAGGCACAGAGAGTCAATTCTGATCTTAGGTCTGAAAGTTTCTCACAGCCCCAGAATTTGATGAGGCCCCTGAAGCTGATGGTTGCTGCCTAGCACTGAAATAAGAAAGCTGATTTATTAAACTGTAACCCTGGAGAGTGAGAAACTGAATGCTTGGTGCACATACTGGCTTTGCTCTGGCATGGTCTGTGGAGAGACAAGATTGCTGAGGT
Organism: Antrostomus carolinensis; assembly: GCF_000700745.2. Taxonomy (NCBI): domain Eukaryota; kingdom Metazoa; phylum Chordata; class Aves; order Caprimulgiformes; family Caprimulgidae; genus Antrostomus; species Antrostomus carolinensis. Next base: position 11,692 of record NW_010292268.1, on the reverse strand, counting down.
TTTATTCCTTTGCACCTGACATGAACAATGCCAAGAACACTGTCCCTGTTGCTTTGCCCAGAAACCTTCCACCTCCAAAAGACCGCTGGGCATCAGCTAGTCAGGTGCAGCAGTATCTGGAGAGCACTGTGACAGCTCACCTCAGGCCCCACAGATGTTCCTCTTGCCCACAATTTTGTCTGCACAGGACTAAGCCAGCCTGAAGGCTGAGCGGACTTCATCCATGAGGTGGCACAAAGGCAAGCCATCATTTTCAGGAGAACCACTAACATGTGGGAAAACCAAAGTTCAGAGAAAGGACTTCCCGTTGAAAAAAACCTAAAACACCTTCTGTGGAAGGGATGAGTATGGAATGACATAAAGATACTGGAGAGACCTCATATGAACCCATACTCTCCCTCAGACCCTGTAGAGTCTCTCAAAACATGCTTTTACTACTTGACACTGAGGTGTGTTAAGGAAAGGTTTCAAATCCCTCCTGTGGCAACAGCAAGTGCAGACAGCTAAGCCAGACACTTGAATAAATCAGCAAGAGCAGAGCTGCTCAGCCAAACACAGTGTTCCTCAGGCTGGTGCCACTAAGATCCAGAGACCTGATCTCCACTTCCCCTGCAAAACCAGACAGCAGCAGGAACCAACCAAAAAGATGAGAAGGCTGGAAACCAGCTGTGCAGCTAGGGCCTTCATCAAAGCTGTGTGAGACCCAGGCTAAGTCCTGGGGTAGCTCTTCAGTTCAGATTTCCCTCTGACCTCAAGTTTTGAAACTGTAAAAATGTTACCTGAGGTAAATTCTGTTTCTACAGAAAGACCTTCAGCTGTGACAAACTCTGAAATCCCGTAAAAATGAAGTCAATACAGCCCCATATCCACTTAATCAAAATAGTCCCAGACAGCTCTGTTTTCCAATGGACCAGGCAAAACCACACACTGCCTCAGAAAATCATCTTGTGCCGGGGAGAAAACCATCTCTGGGCCTTTGAAAGGCAGCTCCTGCGTTCTGACAGCAATTCCATGGAAAGCACTGCAATGACTGATCACAGTCAGGACCAGATGTTTCAGGTGTAACAAACACAACACTGAGCATCTGAACAGGCCTCCAGATCCGAAACAAGGTACAGTGCCAAAGCAAGAGGCTGGTTAATGAATGGAGGAAAAGCATGCACAGGCCTTCCCAGCTTCCAAGATGAGACAGTGCAGTCATCTAACATAGCAGTGGCTATCCTGGCGTCACAAATCAGGAGAGCAAACGAGCGTAATAGCTGCTTGCTGTGATCCCTGAAGACATTGCTCCCCGTTGCCCCTTATGTCTCAAATGCCAGCTGCCTCTGCAGAGCCCTAAGAGACTGCTTGGCCGCTTGCTGTTCTGTGGCTAAATCCAGTCCTGCTGCATCGAGGGGTTCAGAGGACCGAGGGGAGCAAATGCAGCAGAGGAAAAGGTGTTCTTTTTCTAACAAAGAGGCTATTACCCCACTAATCTAGATAAAGCCAGCCCAAAGCATTTTAAAATAAGAGCTACTGCTCAGATATTAAAGAGTTAGTATGGTACAAATGAAATGGACAAATCTTCTCTCTGGCTAAATCCCTCACTGAATACACACGACCTCATTCCTACCTTGGAGAAAATAAGATTGAAGGCTGTGTCAGAGCCAACAGTAGCATCAATCAGAACCTGTATATTAAAATGCCTGTAGCAATCTAGGAAAAAAAAACAAAACAAAAAAAACCAGCCCCAAAACCAAAACAACCCCACCAAGCAACCAATAGGTGCCTTTCCTACCTATTTCAAACTGAGCCCCCTTCAAAGAAGTCTGGGATCCCTGATTATTCTCCTCTCTTTGGAGGAGAAATTAGGGATACCTCCCAGGTACTAGGTACCTTCTAGATGCATTGCCTTTTACAAAGACTGGCCTTATCTATCTTATTTTTAAGGCAGGAATGTCAAATCTGATTTTACCCAAAAGAACTGGAAGTGTTCAAACCAAACAGTGTCTTTCAGTCTAGATCTAAGCTCATTTTTGTCAGAATTCCACACTGAAGCTCTTGTTTCTTGTCCTAGGGCAAAAAGAAAACAACCCAAGTCCACCAAAATGCAGGGAAGAGTTCTGTGCTGCACGGACACTTTACTCCTCAGCTTCTTTGTTTGTCTTCGCTTCTCTTACAGAAATCTTCACAAAGCAAAACATCCTTTGCTCCTGTCTGCTTTTGTTTTGGGCAATGTCAAACACTTGGATTTGAGCTGGGATTGCTGTTGCTTCATAGAGAAATTTAACTTCATCTTTTAAATGAATGGGACACTCACCTGGGCTTCCTTCTCCCCACTTTTCAACACAGTCAGTGAAATCCAGGACACTGAAGTTTCAGCAGGAATCATGACTAAAGCTTGAACAATAGAGGGAATCTGCAAAAAGAAAGTAACAGCAACAGCTTTTAAATAGAGTTTTCAACAAAACAATTAAACAGAAGAATTACAAAGGAGGAGTGAGCTCGTGCCAATCCAGCACTGCACTGTCTCAGAAAAATGTGAATTTCAGAGACAGGCAGAGCTATAACCTGGCTGTACAAAAACAAATGCTCAGGTGTTGGTACTCAAACACTCCCTGGATTAAGAGCTTACTTGACTGCAGAGCATAAGTGACTACCTCTGTGACTTTTTCACTTCTGCTGGACATACTGCCACCTCTTTTTACCTACTAACAGCACACCCACCACTTGTTGAGTCTCAAAGCTGTATGCAGCAGAAGCCCACTAGAAACTGCTGACATACCCTAGAGGCACTGGGCTTGCTGGCAAGCACAGGAAGACTTAGTGGACACTACAGCTCTCTAATTTAAAATTAGGCACAGAATCTAATCCTGAATTGCCCCAGCCATAATACCTGCCAGCATCTTCTGCTAACCACCAAACCATTGCAAGAGCTTACTTTGCTCCAGCAACGCTCAGCTCCTCTAGAAGGACAAACAAAATCATCTGGCTAAATGCACAGTTAATTTGGTACAAAGATATTGGATCTAACCAGGATCCCAACCTGAATGCCAGGGCACTCCCAGCACAGAGCACTTAACAGTTTTAATCAAGCTCTGAGCCTCCTTAGCTAATGATGAAAACTAAAAGAAGAAACTCTGGGCAGTCAAAATGAAAAAACTTTATGTACACCTCTGTGGGGCAGGCAAAAGGCTATCACATGTGGTTATTTGAAGTGGCAAGAGCAATACAGAGCCACCAAGCAGCCAGCAAATTAAAAGATCATTGCGTGTAATTTAAATGTTTGGCTGGGATCCCCTGAGGCCCAGTAGAAAGAATCTCTGAGGAAAGGAAGATATTTTGTCTGATGTATGTTAGCAACGAGGAAACTGAGCCAGAGTGCTAGCACGGCTAGAAGAATTACTCTTGCTGAAGTCAGATTACTCTAACTTGTCTGTTAGCCTCTGTTTAGCAGCACTGTAATGACCCAAAATTGCAGCTGACAGATTGGTGCTGAGAGTTTGTCTCACTGAGGCTACCGCATGCGGATGGGCCATTATTCTTTCAATTTTGGTCTCTGATGCCTGTTAACATACATTAGGCTTTTCCATATGGTGCTTTTTAGCCTGGTGTCCAGGGCAGCTGCCTGGGCCTCTGTCCCCACCCACGTGTTCAGACCCTGTCTAATGAAAATGGATGACGGCCCCAGCTTAGTAATGGGACACAGATGGACCAAATGGTTTTTCGCCCTGAAACATATTTTCATTTAAGAAAGTCTCCAAAGACTGTGAGGTTTTTATTCTTGTATCATCGTAATATTCACCTCTAATACACTGCAATCTTCAGACAGATGAGGAATTCAAAGTTGCAAACTTTCAGTTTAACTGGATCTGGAAGTCTCCAGACCAGTGTCCTGTTCTAGTACTGCTATTCTGCTGATGGCCTTGACAGTCACTTGCATGTTCTCTCACTTTCCTCCTTTCCAATCTCACCTCTTCTACTCATACTGAAAGATCTTCAGCATGAGAAGCAGCATTTTTTTGGGCAGATATGTTAAAAGAAAGCATCACAGGCTGTTGAATCAGCTTCAGCTGAGGGACTGTACTGCCTCCTGCACTACAGATAGTAATGATGAACTAAACAAATGTTTTATTATTATGAAAGCCTTGTGCAGACACAGCAAAAGGAGACCCCACAGCCACACGTGAGAACACATGACTGAGGGGACTGTGCGACGGGCATGGCAATCAAGGGTCATTTCCCAGCAGGACTCCTCATTCTTCAAGTTATTCTTCTTGTTAAAAATATTTGTATTCCAAGAACAAACAGGCCCAAGCAGAGGCCAAATGCCAAAGAAGAGTCAAACACTTCTACATAAATTGTGAGAAAACAAAGCTCATCTAGATGACACCAGTGTAGTCCCACACTCTCACCAACAACTGCGCAGAGTTAAGGTATGCAGCAGGCAAACATCTGCTGCCAGAAGGGAGCCGTTTGTATCTTGGGGCCAAGTGTCCTGTGCCTTAAGTTGCCACTGCAAGTCTACAGCCCAGCAGTGTTTTGCAAACAGCATTTCACACACCTCTCATGCTAACTTGCTCTTGGTGGCCAGCCTGGGGCCTCTCATACTCATTTCCACACAGACTAGACAGGGCCTGGTTGCAGCCTGCACTGCACAGTGATCTGGGAAGCCACACAGAACAAACGTCCCTTTGCCAAGTGCTTTGGTGACCCACTCGTTCTGGAGTACACCCTCTAGGAGATGGACCTCCCTTGGATTCTGCATCTGTACTCAGCACTGGGAAGTTCCCAACGGCTCATGAGGCTGTCTCCAACTTTCCAAAGTGCTCCTTGTTATTTATGGTTTCTGCCCTCGTGCCAAGTCTTCTCAAATAATTTGGAAATAATCCTCTTAATGCTAGGGCAGTGTTTGCCCATGACATCTCATTTACCAGACAGTCTAGCCTCCCAGAGAGGTGAAGCCTAGTTAAATGGTTCTGAGGGACAGGGCAAGTGTCTGTATGTGCACGTGAGAAAATGGGATGGGACTCAGGAAAACAATTCTCCTCAAACCTCTCAGCCTTCATTACAATTCTTCTTCTAAGTGCCAGCTCTGATTTATGGCCTGCCATTCAGAGGCTACAAAGGCTTGCAGCCAGAACTGACCAGCTGTCAGAACAGGGCTCACAGAAACAGGAAACCTATTAACCTGTCTCTCTGCCTGCCTAGATCCCGTAAGGGATACAGGAGCTGACAAAGACAGGCTGTTCTTGGCACATAACTTCCACCCTGAGCATTACTTGAGGCTGTGACTGTTCAAAGGTGGAGACACACAGAACCACGTGAAGATTCCCCAAGTGTGGTAATTTGGACCTCTAGCCATATCTTGTGCCACAAGAGAGATTTCCCGGATTGTGGTGCCCACCCTCCTGCTCGCTTCCTGCAGGATCTTTGATCCACTGGCCGGGACTTTGGTTTGTCTCCTGTTAAACAAGAATGATCATTCTTGTTTGATTCACAAGAATGCTGGATCATCTCACAAAGACTCCTCCATGAAAACTCTTAGTTAAATAGAAGTCGAAGCAACTACTTATCTGAAAAGCAGAATACACAACACATACACAGTCATTTTCTCCTTGCAGCAGTAACACTCAGTCATTTCATATTTTTTACCAAGCCACAGTAATAACATAAGACTGACAAAATGCAAGCCTGCCTGTAACTAAATATTTAAAGGGTGGGAGGACATTCTCTTACCTCACTCTACTGGGTTCATGCACCCTCTCACACAGCTTCTGAGTCACACACTATTTAGAAAAGCTGTGCAATAGAGAGACATTCAAAATTTTTATTCTGGAACGGAGCAAAAGGCCACCAGTGACATTTCTTTTCAGATATTCTGCTTCTAGCCCACTCTGTCCCATAGCATGACAAGCTGCCTTCCAGCACTGAACAGGGTTCAGTTATCCTTGAAGAGCAATCACAAGGCACTTTCCAGCCTGCTGGCTCCCAGCAGTAGGTAAATTCATCAGTTCACAGATGAAGATGAGCATTGTTTGCAAGCCAGTATTTCAGAGCACAGAGAATGCTGTTTGCTCCCCACAGTTCTGGGCTCCTAAAGTGTAAATCCATGGCTTTTTAGGCAGCTGCAGCTCCCTGTCTGTACACCTGCATCTAAGCTTCTGGCAGGGCACCTCTCACCATGGGACTGATCAACCTCTGACTAGATTAGCAGCACAAGGCCAAGGACAGAGGTAGAGCTCTGAGAGCAAAAGGCTTGCGGGGAGACACGTGCTGACCTCTGACTTCACTCCCTGAACAGTCTTGTCCCAACTAGAAGAGTTAAAAGCTTTGTTTAAAATATTATCATAGAAATACTCTAATTTCCTTATTAATTAAGCTGCTGCCTGTGCTAGGTTCATGAACTAATGCAGACCAATTCACTCAGTGCTATCTAGACAATCTGCTCATCTTCAAATATGTAAATAAAGTCACAGTGAAATCAACCAGATCTGAAGGCTCTTCCTTCTATGCAAGTGACTGAAACTAAAATGTGCCTAAAATGATGGATTCCAAAACCATCACCTAAGGGGCCAAAAGTCTCCTGGACAATTTCTGGAATATAGAAGCCAGGAGTGGGCAGCTTTCCACAGCCATAAATCCCTGGCGTCTTCCTCTCTGTCAAGGAGACTAAAACACATCAGCCAAGCACAGCCCAGTGAAATTGAAGAATCTGTAACAGACTTCCTAACCAGCAAACTATCTTACAATAGCAAACAGGCCTGACTACAAGCCAAATTCAACAAGGTCCCAGCTATAAAGATCATTATATATATATATATATATATATATATACACACACACACTTTTTTTTTTAATTCATTTTTTTTACACTCAACATTAATTGGTTTAAAACACGAGCCTTCCAGGTCCCCAAGGTACTGCTACAACAGAAATTCCTCATTCCCAGCTGAATGCCCCAAGCCCTGGGAATCAGTATGCTCTCTCATCTAGCACGCTACTTATCTCCTCGTGTGCTGTGGTCCTGCTAGACAACATCCCTTATCCAGCTCAACCTACCACTTAAAACTAAGACATTCTCCGGGGAGGTGGAAGATATGGATTTGAATTGTTCAGATTTCCTTCACCTCCCAAATGCTTCCTCTCAGACTTTCTAGGAGCCCTATATAGTTTTAACAAGTGGGAAGCAGAGATGCTGGAAGGTCTGAATCTAGATTCGAACAGCTCTCTCCAAAGCTCCTACCTTAAGGGACTGAAATGCTGGCTTCTTTTCATCTGGTACCTCCCTCCCAAGGCTGCAAAACCAGATACAAATCTGAGAGTAAGAGCTCAGTCAGCTCCAAAGGTGCTGGAGTCAGCAAAGAGAAGTACACAGATCAGACATGCCTGTTAGAAGAAGGCTCACAGGCTCAGCACAGGTGGGCAAACCCATCTCCCTTGGCCTGGGGTACAGGTGCTCCTCTAGTCTGGGTTACAGGCTGATTGCTTCTAGACTCTCTGCCTGTATTCCCAAGCTTCTGCAAAGTGTTTGCTCACACAAGCCGATTAACAGCGGTGTGCTGTTCTCCATCAGCTCCTGCCTCACAGGACACTGGTCCTTTGACTCCCAAATATTTCTTGCTTTAAAGCCCCAGTGACTCTTATGAAATAAAAAGCAGCTTTAACCACAGTAGATACTCTGCAGTAACGCTCTGTTGGAATCTTCATTCTGAACGTTCCCCCTATGCTGACAAGTCCCAGTTTGCTGCGTGTCTCTGGATAACTGATTTTTACCTACCTGTACTTCATCATCTACTGCCTTAGGGGTAACTCTGACTGTAACTCCTTATGAATCTCTTGAAGAAAAGCTACATGTCTTAAATCCTTGTTGGAACAGTAGAGAACACCTTCTGATTTCCCATCTCTCGGGCATTTACAGCACACAGAGCTGCACACTACAGTTTCACCCAAAAGCACAACACACTGACACTGCCTGTCCTGACCTAGTCTACAAAAACTACAGTGCTCTGGCAACTCCCTCTCACTCCCTGGCATCCTCTTCTCAAACCCCTGCAAGTTCTATCAGGGTTCAGCAGAGACAGGAAAAACCCCCTGTGTAAGACATCCTCCCAATTCACCAAGAGGTCATTTGTACTCAGGATTTCCTATGTTGCACATGTCTAACATGAAGCTACTGTACATTCTGAATGGTCAAGGTAACAGCTTCTTTCACTGAACAGTCTCCAGGGAATACAAAATGCATTTACAGCCCGCTGTTGCTGAGGGTTTTGTGAATACAGCTCAGAGAAATAACTGAAGTTAAATCTTTAAAGCCCACTTCACAAGTAAGAGAGGCTTCAGAGCTCAGAGAACAAGGTCACTGAACACACTATTTACAGTCAGTAACAAACAGACAGTGAACAAATGCCTTATTTGATCTGTGTTATTCTTCCACTCAACAAAACCTGGCGTGGCAGGAAAGTCAGCAGAGCCACAAGCAGAGCTACATGTGGCATTGCAGTTAGAACAAGACATCGAGCAATGTCTCTTGGATCAGTATCTCCCACCACCAAGCCCAAGCCATACGGCAAATCTCCTAGCCCATAATGCCAAGAAAGATAAAAGCAGCATTTCTGTGTCACAGGGATGTTCTCAAGTTTGTTGTTGCCTAAACCACTATCACACGAAGGTTGTCAAAAACAAGCATCCCATCAGAACACATCACGTGAGCCATTATATTAATTTATGACCAAGAGCAACAGCAGAATTCTCTCGACTTCGTGAGAAAAGATCCCCTTTTAGTGCAAACCCAGTTACTCTCTTCCCAGTTGGTATCTGTCTGTTTATATAGCATCAACCTCAAAACAGTTTTTAGAATAAATGGGCTCACTGCTTTTCAAACACATTTAGTGTTTCTGAGCAGAGCCAAATATGATAACAAAGTAAGACAAAGACACCCTATACAACCTTATATTTCATCCTCCCTGCAATGCTAGGTTTAACCTGAATTTCCTGCAGTTGTAATCAATGCTAAAGATGCCTCACAGGCCACACATTGTTTGAGAACGACAGGCATACAACCACCAGACTGCGTCCACTAAATCTGCCTCCATTTGCCAGCTACCTGCAGACAGACAGTATCTTTGTGAAGTCTGGTCAGACTGCAACTCTCTCCTTTGTCCGAGGCTGAAAATGCACTCAGCGAAGTATTGATTCCCAGCTAGCTTACCTGACAGCACGCGTTAAAAACAGATCTTCACTACTAAAAGCACACACAAACAAGTCACCATGGAGGGTACTAAATTTCAAATTAGTACTTCCTAGTTCCTCTGTCTACCTGTCCACACACGAACATACTTTGATCTCAGAGTAAATGAGATTTACTCTGTTTTCATCAAGGAATAAGCTACCTTGGACTACTTCCCATTTATCATGTGATAGGATATGCGCACACAGAGTTACCCGAGTACTGAATACGCTGCAGTTTCACAGCTGAACTTGTACCCATGATAATTTCTTCACTTGTCTGCAGCCTGATGCACAAGCATGAGCTAGCCTGAGGTTAAAAAAATTTGAAAATAATTTGAAAAACCAACAAAAACCAGCAAATACCACTGGACCATGCACTGAATTAGGCGAGGTCAGCACTGTGTGTGCTAGCTGACTTTAGAAGTTTGCTTTCTGCCATGTTTTTTACCTTTTAATGTGTCTTGTTCACTTTTTTATAAATCTGGAGATAGCCCATAGGTATCCACTTGCTTCTACACACACAATTATTCTGAGCTGTAACAAGATTTTAAAATGCACTGGCTAATGCATCTAAAAAAGAAATAGTGTACCCTCATTCCCTTCTACTTGACATATACCATTGTAAGACCCACAATTCTTTTTTGAAAATTTTAACAGAAAATGTCTGTATATGATACATTATTTATAACCCTTCATTAAGCCTCTGCCACTGAATCTTATTTACCATGTTACACTCCCCAAGATTAGATGCCACCATTAGGCAGGATCTCACATTGCTTCAGCCTCAGCGCGTTGACTTACCAAGGAAACTGCAAAATGAAATTCAACTCAAACACTGATTTCAGCACTAACGAAAGAAGCTGCCTCCACTGTGCTGGCCTCTATCCACAGCACGTGCACTGGCAGTGCAGACTTCCTGCCTGGTGCTCAGCCAGTGGGCCTCAGCCTACGCTAGCAGGAACCATCTGTAGGGATGAAGGAAGAGTACAACTTCCCAATTTACTTCCAACCTTGAGAGTAGCCGGACTAGTCCCTCCTCCAGGAACCGTTAAATAATACAGTATGAAGTTTGCTGAACAAGCAGGCTCTGTTAGGGGCAATCCCTATGTCCATGTGCTGTGGGGTTTCTCATTTTTACTACACATTGTCTTGAGCATTTATTATCACAGACAAGATTTAATGGTGGATAATAAGGCGACTCTTATAAGGACAATTCTAAGGTACTAGCATCCTGGACGGTCTCATACTGCTACGCAGGTCTTAGTAACAATAACAGCTATAATTAGCTCTTACACAGCACTTGTCATCCACGTACCCCAAGAAAAATTATAAAAGGCGATGAGAGCTACAACCCTATTTTAAAGACAGGGAAACTGAGGTACTGAAAGGGAGGTAATGACAAAATGTAAACGGCAGCAGCAAAGCGAGGCATAAAACCAGGTCTCCTGCATCCTAGCTGGGTGCTCCAGGCAACACAGTTGGAAAGCTCCATATCCCATTACCCAGATACTGAGTTGCTGAGCTCCCCCAGCAAGGATCTTATTTTTCATTATGGAGTGAAAAATAAAACAAGCCACAGGGCTCTAACTCCTCCTGCAAGCCAGAGACACACAGCCAGAAATTTCTGAAATTG
>NW_010292268.1:0-829 GCF_000700745.2 Antrostomus carolinensis | reverse complement strand
AAAGCCAGCCTGTCTAGGTGCCGGAGTGGCTGTATCACTCATAATTCATGGAGAGCGGGGGAGTTGGAAGCACTGCTTCAACTGTAAAAAACAGGCTGGCTGCTGATTAATCCAAAATGCTGCTGTTGAGATGAGAGACCTCATGGTCACTGGCCTCCAAAAACAAGTTCTACAGATTCAAAAGTGAGCATCTATGAGTAACTACCTTCTAGTTCTCACTAGTAGCCAGCAGTCAGGCCTTAGGCAGGCTCAGTAACACACAGCTGAAGTCTGCTATTTTGTGTGGTCGCTCCCAGAAATATAACACAACTCCAAAACTCAACCTGTAAATACTAAGAATTAAAGCAAATAGAGCAACTGAATTTCTTACCTTTTTTTCTTCCTCCCCCAGCATGCAAAACCAAGGCCTCAGCAGAGAGAAGTATCTGTACTGAACTTAAAACATCCTACCTCATCACTACCTGTTAGTTCTAAAACTAAGGTTCATAAAGCTCCTCAGCAAGCCAAAAGAAGTAAAACTCTACTACTCTCCAGACAGCAAATGACACCCAAGAAGATAAATAAGAGAAATCAGGTATTTTGGTTTTGTTTTTTTTAAGCAAGATTACAAGACAGCAAGAAACCATGAGAGAACCAGAGAACAGTTAAGAGCTGTTGGCCCCGGGTCCACAGGTGGTTTATTTCAATCACTTTCAGATGCACATACAGCCTCAGAGCACCCAGGAAACCACTCTGGAGATACCCATCATCAATGTAATACCTGACACCCAGCCAGGGCCCGGCTCTGGGCACATCTCCCCCTCCCACAACCCCAAGGCAACGGCCCCTG
>NW_010292267.1:3894-4161 GCF_000700745.2 Antrostomus carolinensis | reverse complement strand
TGCGATGTATTGTTTACGATCCAGGCGGAGTGGGGTGGGGGTGTGGGGGCAGCCACCGACATTAAAATAAAATAAATACAGCCCAGCCTTCCAGCTTTTTATTTCCCCTTGCGAAACGCTAAAGTCTGGAAGGTTTTAGGGAAACATATCGCCTGGGGGGAAAGTTCCTCCTCCCAAAAGCAATTTCCTCCCCCACCTCCCCTCCTGAAGGCTTTCTCTCCAGATTTCTAGGTCTCGAGCAACTTAATTTTTGCCCTGCCTGAGCAG
>NW_010292267.1:3294-3786 GCF_000700745.2 Antrostomus carolinensis | reverse complement strand
AAAAAAAAAATAAAAAAAAAAAAAAAAAAGAAGGAAACTTTCCACCTCTCTTCCTGCCTAACTCCTGGCCGTGTGTGCCTGCTTTCAGGTCCAGATAGGAAGCGAGGGCGCCAGACCTACACCCGCTACCAGACCCTGGAGCTGGAGAAGGAATTCCACTTCAATCGTTATCTGACTCGGCGGCGGCGGATAGAGATCGCCCATGCCCTCTGCCTGACGGAGAGGCAGATCAAAATCTGGTTCCAAAACCGGAGGATGAAGTGGAAGAAGGAGCACAAGGAAGAGAGCTCCAGCACCCCGGCTCCCAACGAGCCCACGTCTGCAGCAGCCTCTGTCGAGAAAGTGGAAGAAGATGAAGATGAGGAGGACTAAGGAGTCCCACTCGAGGAAGCGATGTCCTAGTATAATGTATGCACATGACAGTTGGAAAGCTCCCTTTAAAGGAGGAAAAAAAAAAAAAAAAAAAAGAGAGGCCTCCACGGTTTTTTTTTT
>NW_010292267.1:0-3234 GCF_000700745.2 Antrostomus carolinensis | reverse complement strand
AAAAAAAAAAAAAAAAAAAAAGAGAGAGACTCACTGGTTTTATTTTAAAAAAATAATCAGTTCCCTTTGATAATCATCTTGCAAGCAAGCGTTTGCAAACACGAAAACGTTTCTTGGGGTGGTTTTCCAGCCTTCTCTCCAGTCTCCCGTACTCCCCAAGCCTGCCCTGTGCCCTTTCGGTAATATGTCCTAAGAGCATCCTACAATCATTTGTTTTTTCGTTCACCCAAACCTGGGTGGGTTTGTCCAGGGGGCATTTCAGTGGGAGAACTGCTGCTTGACCTTCCGAAGTAACTACCTGACTCAATAGCCCCAATCATGTGTAAGGGGAAAAGTGCATTAGGTTCACATTAAGAAAAAACTACCTAATTTTTAATAAGTAGCTCTGCACTTTTCTTTTTTCTTTCTTTTTTTTTTTTTTTAAATTCTTGTTAGAAAAGTATCATAACTAACAGCTACACTAACAAAAGGTTAAACAGCAAGTAAGGGGGGTGGAAAGATCTTCCACAAACCACTACAATCTTCAGCAATGATTTGTACTACCTATTTTCCAGACTACCTATATATCTTGCTCCGCCTACCTATCTTCGAAAGTATACTGTATTTTAGTAGTCAAAAGAAGATAACATTACTAATGTGAATTGCAAAATGCTTTTAGAAATGTAAGTGTAGTCGTTCGAAAGGCACGCATCAATAGCTTTGGTATAGAATTTGGTACCGAAAAGGCTAAATATATTTAAATTTAAAATAATATATTTATTCCAAAGCAATTATAAATGAAAACCATATGCTGCAATATATCTTTGTTCTCGATTCTTTACTATTCTGAGTGAGGAAGCAAACATACGCCAATATTGTACAAAGCGGTTTAATATCTCCTGTTGGCTTCTACCTTCGGCTGCCTCTGCTAAAGGCCATTTTCTTATTCTAGGTTGATCTTAATATAGCGGAAAGTGTTCTTTGAAAAGTGAATTTAAATGACCATGTAACCACCTTTAAACAAAACCTGTTTGTCCTGATTATCCGAACGTGTTAATACATAATACCGTGAATTTTCCTACAATAACAGATACTGTATATTTGAACGTTTTTGGGGTTTTTTTGTCATTTATATTCGTCTTGGAGCTCATTTGTAAGATCACGTCATAAATTGGGAAGTATGTAATTAATTTGGAAACTTTGTAGCATGGTGTATTGTTAAGAACTCTGTATAAATCCGTCTTGAAGGTTTGGCTAAAGTTTATTCAAAAATTGTATGTTACAATGTGTTTCGATGTGTTCGTTGTGAACATTTGGATATGCCGTGTAAGTATTGGAAGTGGAAAAAAAATATTGTCTGTGAACTCTCTTTGGAAGTGATACCGTGTACAAGTATCTCCCACGATAAATGTGTTTTATGTTACGCAGAAAATAAATATGCTTGTTGACAATGAATTGTGTTTCTTTATTAGGGAAACATTTCGAAGGAAGCATCAAAAATTATTTACACAAACAAATAAAGAAATTAGACCATATAAAGCTTTTTTTTTTTCCCCCATAATCAGAAGGGCAAAAAAATCCAAGGTGATGAATTGATAGGAATCAGTCAATTTCTCTATCTCGACTTCGTGCTTTTTTAATTTTTTTTTTTTCCCCGTAGTGCAGTTGATTAGTAAAGCGGAAAGCCTTCTTTATAGGAGGGCTTCCTACCGCCGTGTTCCCGTGTCCTTCTGCAATCAGAACCCCAGTCCAGGCGGTCGGCAATCAAACCGAAATCGCATGCAGTGAAATAATATTTGGTAATGAACAGAAAGTGCGATGCGAAACTTCCACGTGTAAATGATCTGGTCAGATACGTGTGGGGTTTGTGCGTGCGGCTTTCGGGGGACGGGGGGCATCAGGGTGGCATCAAAAAGGGGAAAAACAGCCCCGCTTTAGAAAAATGTATCATTTTTGCCAGGTACCCCGTAAGGTCAAGGAGATCTAATATTTTCAATATTAAAAAATAAAATAAAATTAAAAAATCTCCTGAAAAGTCCCTTTATCTGGCCGGGTAAATATCGGTAGAACCAAAGCATCATTTGCGCAGAACTCCCCTTTTTCTACTGCATTCCGTTCCTGGTCAACATACTAATTGTAATTTTAATAAAATTAGTACAAACTCCAGGTCTTTAAAAAAAAACTCCAGGCTGCCTCTGTGGTAAGATGGCGCCTCTCTAAGACCTGCCTCTTCTTAGTGATGAGGAAAAGGCCATAAATCCGTTGTTGTTTATGAAAATTTACAACTTTGCAATACAACTTTATGAGTTGTTCGGTTTTTCCATTGGTCGTTGTCGGTCATGTGGATGGTAACCGTGAACATGAACTTTTTTATAATTTCCCTTGCGAGAATAGAGCCGCATTCTTTTGCTGAGCTCTGTCCTGCTTCGGATCTCTCTGGCTTTCAATCCCCATTTCATTTGCTCTTTGTAAGGCAATAGTGAACAAAGTGTGCGGAGGTTCGGCATAAGCAGCCGCCTAGAACACAGATCCGGGATGGCAATTTCCAGTTCCCCCGCTGGAAGGTGTGGCATATTGGATTCAAAGCACTGGCGTGGCAGATTTTCAACTTGCAACCTGGCTAATTTCCTGCTTCTTCTGGCACCAAAAGGAGGGCGATTCGTCTCCTGTGCAGCCAAAGCGACAGCTGTCAAAGTCGCAGGGGCTCCTGTGAGCCAGAACCTAAAAGGTGAGAAATGTATATGACACTACCGTAAGCAGGGAAACATGGTTTAATACGTTTAAATATTAGACATGTGCAATTAAACCAAATGGAAATGTTACCGGCCATAAATAGAGGTGGCTGCAGCTCAGTTGATTTCGGTTTAACCGGTGCATGCAAAAATATGCCTGAATAAAATGTCTGCTTTCTTTTATTTAGCAAGAAAGCCGTGGATTTTTTTTTTCCATGAAATTTATTTCTGTTTGCGTTTGCAAGGGTGTTGCTGTGACATTCAGATTATTTTCTAATAATTCAGGTTTACAGCACGAATCCGAGGGGATTTTTTTTTCCAGCACGAGGGAAAAAAAAATAACCTCTAAACATTTTTTTTTTTAAATCTATTTCGAAGCTTTAACTTAAAGTTCATTTGCAGCAGCTGAAATTTAGATATAAATGATTTTTTACTATTTCAGAAAAACCCCCACCAGTCAGCACAATGTCTCCTGGCTCCCCTGGCATGTCCAGGGGAAAGGTTATTTCTAGATTGGGGGGGG
>NW_010292266.1:0-2506 GCF_000700745.2 Antrostomus carolinensis | reverse complement strand
ATTGCTTATTATATATAAAATATATAAACTATATATAATATCTAAAAATCAATTTCTATTAGAAATAGAAATAAAAATAGGAAAAGCCACCAGAAACAGAGGAGGGGATGAATCACACCACGCGGGGAGGAGGTGGCGGCGACACTCACTCCAGCTCCGAAGAGCCACAATCGGATAATCAAGGCGAGCTCTGGCAGCGAAGTGGCATCTCGACATCTTGTTATTCCTTCTGCGACCTCCTCCCCTCCCTCCTCATCCCCCTTTTGTTTTGTTTTGGGTTTTTTTTCCTGCACAAATCCATCTCCTCACCCTCTTTTCGAAGTGGCTTTCATCAACTTGTCACCCAGTGACAACAAGCCGGGCTATGAACGCAGTGCCAGAAAAACATCAGGAAGAAAAAGGAAATAAAAATAAAATAAAATAATCTAAACCCACCCAAAGCTTGATGATCCATCCCAATAACATGAAAACCTGGGATGATATTCCTAAACTGGTTTTGACTGGACAAGTTGATGGTGGTTGCTCGCATCCAAAGGCGAGAGAAGGAAGCAAGAAGATGGGACAAGCTCTGCTGCAAGCTCATTGAGATGTGATATGCTCATTCCTGGCTTGCATTGAAAAAAAAAACAAAAGAAGCTCCAGCATGTGCTGGGATGGAATTAATTTTGTTTGCATATCAGAAAAACAACTTGGTTTTAATTTCCTTTCCCCTGTTTTGTTTTTTTTTCTTGGCCTGGGAAATGCTGAAGGCTGAGGCCAGGAGGAATCTCCAGCGTTGCTGGCGGCATGGTCCTGCGCCTGGGTTGACAAGGGGAGGATAAATGAGAGCGTTTAGACAGTAATTAGGTAGTAATGACCTACTTGGAGGCCTCTACCGTGCAGGAAATAACCTGAGCTGAGACTCGGGCAAATCTGAGCTTGAGTGTACTCAGCAATTTATCAGGTTATTGCCGGCTTGTGGAGAACCAGCGACTGAGTCATTAACCCCATTATGGACTTCTCCTAGATACCTCTTTTAAATAAAAAACCTTTTTTATTTTTTTCTTCTTAACATCAAAAACCCTCAGTTCCTCTAAATTGGGAGCTGCTGGGCTCCTTTAGCCTCTTATAACAAAGTCAAGAGGCATCATTGTGGGTGTCTGAGGATGCACAGCCACCTTTGTAGAACCAGCGTGCAAAAAAAAAGAGCTCTTTAGCCCCAAATTTCCAGCTCTTGGAGATTTTTCTTCCTGCCTGGTGAATGTACACACCCCCTGAGCAGAGTCTTTTGCAATACTTGAGCATCTTCCCATCGCTATATATAGATGCTCTTACCTAGACTGAAGGAATTGATTGTACTTTAGGGGGAAAACCACATCTTTGTCCAAGTTTCATATTTATATACTGCCAAGTTCCTGCAAATTTAATGAGAGTTTTGGCATGCTGGCTGAGCTAGAGCAAAAACCATATGGCATATCATCCTCAAATCCCTCTTTGCAAGGTACAGAGCTCACCTGGCTCCAAGATACCCCCAAACCCAACTGGACATGCTCAACAGGACCCTGGATGCTGATGAGGGCATTGGATAGGATCCCATCCTCCTGCAAAGGAGCTGGAAATAAGACAAGCCATCCTGTGGGAGGTTTCTAGTAATCCTGGGTTGTTTTTTTTTTGGCAGGGAAAGCTGCAAAGACAAACCCCCATGCTGCGACAGAAAAAATTTGGTGCCAACAGAGCTTGGTTTCTGCTTTGAATCCAAGTTCAAGATTTTCCTCCTTCCAGTTGACTCGCTCCTCACAAAGACGCCAGTGAGATACAAGCAGTTTGCAAGCAGCAAGAGGAGCAGACCTTTCATGGACCAACTTTTTTTGGCCATCTGGGCATCCAACTGAAAGAGAAACCCAAGGTGGGGTTTACCTTCACCGCTGAGATGTCTTTTAGATATTCACATCTTAGCCGTGACCTTCACGCTCTTAATAGTCAACCAGGAAAAAAAGGAGATGTATGAGCAAGAAAGCAAAGAAAAAGGACATTAGCCCAAGATAACAGCACCCTGAAGACACTTATTTCTCTCTGATGATCCTCAAGGGAAGGTGCACAACCTGCTCTGGTACTGTTATCTTAACCACAAATACCTAAACCCAAGCAAAGAGCATCTCATCTCCCAAAGCTTCAGGGATTGGGTCCTCCCTGGGATTTAACAGAGCATGGCCATCAGAGAAGCCGGCGGAGCATCTTTAATTACCACTACACCCCAGGGTTTACTCTCCAGGGTGGTATCATCTTCACAACATCACCACGACGCCTCATGGCAGCGTTAACGCCTTGTGACTTCCACAACATCTGCTCCACAGCCTTGCCGTGCCCACGTATTAAAGCGACCCATCCGGTCCTCAACCTGTCACCATGCCTTAAAATCAACAGCAGGATGACTCTGGGTTGCACAAGGCAGCCTGCAAACGGTGTGAATAATTCATACCTGAGATGAGGAAAGCGATGTGACACCGCCGGAGCGTGCGGCGTGGAT